>NC_048301.1:24530156-24778495 GCF_013100865.1 Trachemys scripta elegans
ATTCATCACTGATGGCCTTCTAATACTCCATGAATCCAAACCTCTCTCCTGTATCATGGCCAAAATTTAGCAAAGCACATCAGCAAGGGCTTCACGTTAAGCCCCTGCCTAAGCCTCATTGAAATCAAGTCTCTTTGAAGACAGTGGGGCTTTATTGTTGAATGGTTTACTGAATCAGGGCCTGTAATTCTGGTGCATATATTTGCTGATCTCCAATAGCAGCTTTTTCTTATTTCCCTTATAAAACAAGAAGAACAGTACAACTCCCACCTTTTCATGCTCTCTGTATGTGTATATATATCTCCTCAATATATGTTCCATTATATGCATCCGAAGAAGTGGGCTGTAGTCCACGAAAGCTTATGCTCTAATAAATTTGTTGGTCTCTAAGGTGCCACAAGTACTCCTGTTCTTCTTTTTGCTTTTTCAAAAACATTCACATTGCTTTAGTCCCATGAACTGATGGCTGTACTTCCCCATGAACTGATGAGCTCCACCTACTCCTTCCCTGTAATAGCTACCCAAGAAATGGGCCTTGTGAGACTGACGCCTCTGAGATTAAAGACAAAATCTTCCAGGAGATCTCTTACCTCTGTGGCTGTCACCTGGAAGATCCTGTCAATTCTGAGTGGGGTGCCATGGTGTCAGGTATCTTCAGAGTTGTGTCTACCACCATTACCTTTTCTAACATCAACGTAATATCTGATATGACCCTCTGTTGGGCAACTACATCCTTCCTATGCCAGGAAAGAGCTTTGATTGCCTAAAAGATCTTTTCCATCTTCAACAATATGATCCTGTCCTAAAAGTACCATGCACATTTGGAACTTGAGCACTGATAAAGCTGACATCACTCCTCTTAAGCATCAGTTTTTTTAAAACTCACCATAAACAAAATTAATTCCTCACCATCAGCTCCAGATTTTACCTTTATCACCTGGATTGGATTGTGGCTTCTTGGATTGTCTCTACTACCTGCATTTTATTAAACTATCAGATACTGTGTAATGTTGTGATAAAGTTGTTGGTGTTCTCATTTACTCTCACTGAGCATAGGCTAGACTCAGTATATGCATAATTCAGGTAATGCTATTTGCCACTGTGATGCTAATTGTCACACAAGTGCTCTTTTCATGGGACTGAATCATGTCAGGTGATGATGAGCCCCCTCATCTCCGATTGAGTTAAATGAGGCACTCAGCATGCACATTGGCCCATAGACAGTACAGTTAATGTCATGTAAGACTAGCTGCCTTGGACACCATTAGAACCTGCTGGTAAGGTAGATCTGGTATTTCTGGGACACCTACAGGGAGCTGGGTGGAAATGCAGCACACAGCACGTTCTCCTTTCTTAAATCTGCTGCTGTTTCTGGAGTGCTTTGTCTGGATATAACTCTCAAAGTACAATTTGCAGGAAAAGACAACAAAGCTATTTAATCTACATAGATTAGTCTCAGCATGAATACCAGTCCTTCTGGGCTTCCAGGATCAGATCTGTGGATGGGAATTTCTTTTGTTAGGCAATGAATAAAATAAAAAAGAAGATTTACAAATTGACTAAACAGGAAAATCAAATACATTTGACATCAAATATTATGACTGACTGACTGACTTCTTTTATTCTTGCTGCCCAGAAATTTGCTTGTTCACAATACTGAGCTAATAACCAAACCAATCCCTTCTTATTAAATTGAATTAAACTGTTAATGGCATTACAGCTTGGTTTAGATTTACAACCCTTTTCTTATTGCCACCTGTCTAGCTTTTCTAATTATACTAAAGGAAGAGGAAAGCTGTCTTCTGCCTTCAGTTCAAGCTAAAATGCTCACCATGAAATGAGAATACTTAAGAGAAATGAGTTTTATGGCCTCAGAGCTCAACATAATGACAAAAAGATAAAAAAAAAAAAAGCCATTAAACCTTTTCCCTCTATCTCTCCTACCCACTCCATATATGATATTTCAAACATGCCAATATGGTAATGGAATCCATCTTATAATATAATATCCAGGCTGCAAGAAAACATCGTTAAAGTAACCCTAACAAGCTCTCGCCTTACAAAGAGGCTTCATTACAATAAAACCAAAGATTTTGAGTTACTTGGTAGATTTAGGCAAAAGTCTAAGCATAGTTATAAAGTACAGACCAATCGTCATGTCAGTGGTGATGCAGAATAAAATAATGCTAAGTAGTAGAGACCTGCACAGAATTCTGGAGCTCCAATGTGATCCATCTGAACTGGTTCTTCAGGAATGGATTTCATATTTGTCAGAAATGCTTCAGAAGCTTCTGGTGAAATATCTCCAGTATTCAAAGAGCTTTGCATGAGAGAGACTGCTGGGTCCCTTTATCTTCTTTTTATTTATGTAAAGGTTACAATGAGAGCAGACTAAACACACAAAGACACTAAATTAATTAAGCTGCCTTTAAGCCACAGCATTAAGGTGATGTCATAAGAACTGGCTTAGGCTAGCAAGGTTACTGGAAAGGGAGAGTACAATTCCAGTAATAAACGAATTTGTAGTTTGAAGGACTTTTGTTGGATGTCCTGGATGTATTTGTCATAGACTAAAATGGCCAAGCCTGGCATAACCAGGAGGAGGGCTTTTTTCTATCAACTGAAATAAACAAACGGTGGCATGCAGGGATGGTGACCATTGCAAAATACAGCTCATACACTTGCTTCAGTTATTATAGCCACCCGTTCAAAGATAGATATAGGGACAAAAAAATACATTGGGCCTAGTTCACCTCTGCATAACTCCAGTTTTATGCCAGTATAACTCCATTGATTTCATAGTTACACTGACATAAAATAGGAGCAATGCTCTGGTGAAGCAGGCACATTGTATTCAGTAATCTAACGTAAAAACTCTAGTGCTTTCATTTGTGTGTATATGTCAGTCTGGAAATATTGGCCTCAATTCTGGAATTTGTTCCACATGGGTGGACCTCAGAGTCCCATTGATTTCAATGGGTTTCCATGCTGGCACAAGAATCAGTCCATGCAGGAAAAAAAAAAAAAAAGAAAGATCGGGACCATTGTGAAATAGTTTATTAGCGAAGATGTCACTTGGCGATCACCAAGGAACACTAGGCCAAATTCATCTTTGGGGTCGCTCTATTAACTTCAGTGTAGTTAGGCCAGAAATGAATTGGAATGATTTTGCTTTGGAGAAAACACTGACGATTGAAATATCTTTATAATGCTTAATGATGGTCAGTGTGTTGAGAACACACAAAATATTACAGTACAAACATAGAAGATTTCCTAGTACCCAACAGGAAAGCAAGAGGACTCCTGAATGGAAAAAAGAAATTATAACAGTCTTGGGTAAATGAATTAAAAAAACTCACAAATGTGCTATGCCTTATAATTCAGTTCTCTTGTGGTTTGTTTATGCTTTATTACTATGTCACCATTAATTATATAACAGCGATGCCACAAAATGTAATAGGCTGATATAAGTTATTCCAATGATGGGTTTTTAAGTTTGTATAATACTTTGTATCCTGTTCCTAATATGTTCAATAAAAATCAGTAGTAGAAGCAAGTCTTTTGAAATTTTCTATTCCCTTTCCATGAAAAGATGTGATTTAAGAGAGAAACTTGCATAAGAAATAAAGCAAGCTCACCATGTTAATACCATTTCACTGTGAAATATTCCCACCAGTAAACACTGAACATCTGAGCTCTAGCCATAATCCTCTGATAAAGCAGCGTTTTCTACCATCAGTACTGAGTAAGTATAAACCTGTGACTTCAGCATTAATGGAATCAGCTGGAGTGAGTATTGCTTTGTGTACCCTAAGGCTGCAATTGTGTCAACGTGGTAAAAAGATGGCAGTGTGGGTTTTTCTAACCAATCAGTCCCACATGAGGTGAAGTGAGTCAGAACATGATACGTGGATATAAAGCTTTAAGAAAATAATCTTTGATTTCTCTGTCTTCAGTTTCCAGTCCTCAGAGTGAAATTGTCTCTGCAATCTGCATATTAGTATTGGCATCAGTGGAACTATATTTGTGTGAGTAACACACGTGAGCAATGGTTGCACAACCAGGCTCTAGAGCAGAATCTTTTATCTTACCATGCATAAAATGATCACACAGCAATCACAGTATACCAGATGATAAAGATAGAGGCAGCCAGCAGAGATATCAATTTGTCACTGAGATCTTTACAGTAAGAACTATTTATCCGTGTCTGTAGTCATCATATGTATGACTTAAGAGAAAAATGTCTATTCACTTCATGGGCCTCTTCTGTCTCCCCACTTTCCACTCCCCATCCCGCCCCATTCTCCTGGTGGTTGTTACTTGTAATCACAGTAAGAACAACATCCCAAGGGCTTTATGCTGATGTGCTGGATTGAAATGCAAGTATGTCAGTTCTAGAATGTATTTCCTCTGTTGCAGAATGGGTACATACTGTGCCTGGTATGCCATCCCTATGAGATGGGTTTAGACCTGTATATATTTTATCATCAATTTCATGCATGAATTTTACTGTGAAATCCGCTTGGTAATCATACAAAAGCAGCGTGCAGCTGAAATGGCTCTGTTCTGTTCCCTGTAAATATTGCACAGTGGGGCCAACTCTGTCCTGATTCATAACTGGTACAACCCCATTGCAGTCAATGGAGCTGCACTAGGAATGAATCTGGGCAGAATTTGCCCCATAGGACATATTCTAAGTTTTACTTTTTGCACCATCTCAGCATTTTTCAGTGGTTGAAGGCTATACACAAGCTTCACTGGTGCGTATAAGCACTTCCTGTTCAAAGTGATCAGACATCAAAGTAATAGAGAAAGTTGTTAAGTGCTGCCAAGGGAGACATTTTCACTTTATTTAGATATGTGAATGTGATGCCCTGCCATGAATCATGTAAGGCTCAAAAGCCATTAATTGCAAACAATTGGCTATAATGATAAAAATAAACATCTACTGATTCCTGTTAATGCACCCAACCATGATCCCAAAGGCCCAAGTAAAGGGTTTGCCAATAGAACAATGCAGAGATCAGGGGGATGAAATCTTCCTGTTAGGCATCAGGAGGGGCTGGGAAGGTATAGCAAATATAACTTGCAGCTTCTTCATATGTAGGGTTTGGGGCCAGGGGAACTATGGGAAGCATAGATTAGCTGACCACAACCATTCTCCACCTCCACACCATCCACCCTCTTCCTCCAGGTAGGTGCTCAGAGCCAATATGGTGTGCAGTGGGGATGTGGACTACCTCCACTTAGCCGCCTCATTTTCTAGTCCCATTGCACAGCATTTCTGCTGCATTTTGCGCACTGCATGCCCAGGTAAGGGAGCTAGGCTTCACTCTATTGTGACTACTTAGTGACACTTATGTAGCACTTCCCATAGATTTCTTTAGCTAAACAAAGGTAGGTTTAGCTGCTGAAAACAATCGAATTAGTATAACGATTAGTGATTAAGCTGTAGGTGGGGAAGTGCCCATGATGTTCCCCTTTCTAAACTATCTGTTCCCTGGGTCATTAATTTCTCAGCCAGCAAGTGTATGTCTCTCCAATCTTTCTCAATATTTTTCTATGCGTAATGTTATCATTTGCTGAATATATTAGGACACTCTATTTACAGCTATTTCCACAAAAGAGAGAAGGGCTGCATGTGTGATTCAGTATCCCCTCCCCCAAACATATTCACCAGAGGTGATGACCAAAGCTTAAATCACAGCTCTGTAAATTACTGTGCAGTGGGAGAAAATGAAATTGGACCCATCTGTGACATTCTTGTCATGCAAGCGGTTGTTATATGAATATATTGCATTAGCTTATAGATGCACATTGAGATAGACTGAAACTGAAATGGATTCTGTTTGATTTTTTTCATTAGCTCTCATAATATTAGCATCTTTCTGAAATCATTATTTATGTATATATTTATATTTGGTAAGAGAGTTCTGTAGATTTATTACCAATGGTTAGAATAGAGTGAGGGGTAATGGTGGTGCTTTGATTACCTTGTGCAAATGGTTCTGTATAATCATTGCAACTCAAGCAATGGGAAAAATCAAAACATATTACTTTGTTTAACTGAGAAAACGGAGCAGTTTCTATATATTCAAGTCCCTTTTGCTAAATGAAGTACAAACACAGGTGGGCCAAAATTGAAACCCTGTTACACTGGGTGAGGCCCTTACACTGGGGAACGCCACTGGCTGGAACAGCATTGTACAGCTCCTAGCAGAGAGCAAAATTTGGCCCATTATCTTTAAGAAACATGAAGAAAGTGTGGAGAATCGCCTTGACTACAGCATGCATTCTTATGCGGGCTCATGCAGAAATCTGAGAGATATCTTCATGCAGGGAATTGAGAGCTCTGGACTGATCTCAAACTAAAGAGAACATGGGTAACAGGATTTTAAACATCAGTAGCAACTCATTGTGTCTATTAATGTAGTCTCCAGAGGGAATGTGTCTGCGATACTGTGATTAATGACTCTTTCCATTGCTTATAATAGGATCTCATGTTTGACATCTTTTATCTTTTGATGCAGATACTCTCTAGAAACTGGTGTAAATATGGCTGCCTTTAACATTTGCCACTGCCAAGTTATTTTTTCAAGATATTTAAGATTTGGTAAGATAATTTCTGAATAGTAATGAAAGTCCTTTATGATGGGAATATTTTGTTTTAGAATATTTAGTCTCTTCATTTTAAAAGGGTCACTTAACCAGATTGTTGTTTGTTTTGCAACAGAATACTATTTTTTACCATTACATTTAGGATTTTTCCCTGTAGATACAATCTGTCTTCCAAAAAAGCCATCTTTACCTCTGAATATTAAAGAGAGAGGTAGCAATCTCATTAGTGAGTGTATGGTGTAATCTTAAATGCACTCATTGAAGGAAGGTGATAGAAACTGACATATTTGTCTTCCCATTTGTGAAAGTTTCCAAAAATATTTTCTGATCCACAGCACATCTGTTATCCATACTGTACATGCTCAGACTACATATCTCACACTAATGAGGCAACATCAGCTAACTTTTGATTTATTTATGTTGCCTCTCAAGAGCTGGGCATACACAGTTCCAAGCTTAGAGAGAAAAGCTGCTAGCTTCTAGCAGTCAGCAAGCACAACAAGAATCATGAGCCTTGACTCTCATACACTAAGTAAGCAGAAGGAAATAACAGATATATTTTTTTTTAGCAATTGGGGACAAATCAAATATTTAGTCTCCTTTTCAAATCTTTTGTGAACCACTAACACTGATCACACCTAAGGTGGAATGGAATATATCCCTCAAAATATATTTGATTTTTAAGTATTATAGCTGATTCATTTCAAAAGGCACATTTTTGAAATGCTGCTAAATTTACATGTGACATATAGATTTTTTGTTCTCTTCTATCTAAGATTTTTTTTTTTTTTGCAACAAATGTTTCTCCCTTGTTGTATTGCCTGACTTTAGCTTAGTGCTGTTACTAACACTCTTATCAGCCAAGGCACCGTCTCTAGGCTATGACTTGGACTAACTTAGGTTGACCTAGCTGCATCGCTTGGGACTGTGAAAAATTCATGTCCTGTGCGATGTGTTAGGTTGAACTAACTCTTGCTGTAGACACAGCTTGGTCAATGAAAGAATTTTTCCATTGACCTAGCTACCACCTTGCGAGGAGGTGGATTTACTACAATGATGAAAAAACTCCTTCTGTCTCTGTAGTAAGTGTCTACACTACAATGCTACAGTGGCCTAGCTAGCTCCAGTGCTGTTGCTATGCTGCTGTACCTCTTGTAGTGTCGACATTACATTATGTCTGAAATACATTCCAGAAAAGGTGATGGAAGTAGGTAACAATGCAGTTTTACAGATCAATCAGTCCATACCATGGAGATTGTCTTTGTGAAAGACTTGACAGCCCAACATTCGCTTCACAAATGGATCACACAAGACTGGGTCACACACAAAAACGTGAGAGACAATGGGTGATAATTTGGGTTTTTTAGGAACAATAACATAAAAAAGAAAGTCATGTGGTGAATGGCTAGAGCACTTTTCTACACAGTGGACCCAATAGAAAGATTCCCAGCGACTTCAATGGGTATTGGGTCAGGCTCGATGTGAGTATTTTCAGGCTGGTCAATGTGCACCATTGACTACCCTTGGTCAGCTCTGATTGACTTGCTCAAGCAACATGAGGATACAGCTACACATAGTGGTAGTAATGGCACCATAGCACTGCCACTGGTGACTTTACTGGGTTAATTTTTTTTTCCTGTGATGAGTTGTTCTTGGAAAATTTCTCCACTCTATGAAGCTTGAACATAGTTTCTTTTCTTGCCTTATTATACTTTTACATTTGACTTGCCAGAGTGTATATGCCTTTCTATTTTCCTCACTAGGAATTGACTTCCATATTTTAAAGGATGCCTTTTTGCTTCTAACCACCTTTTACTTTGCTGTTTGGCCATGATGGCATTTTTTGATCATCTTACTGTTATTGCATCAAATTTGACATATCTGATAATAGACTACAGACGCTCTTACCACTATATGTCCTGTACACAGCACATTTAACTCAAGTTATGCAGCAGGGAACACCAGTAAGGAAATGATGTGGGGGAGCTGCTGGATCCAACAGATGTGGGGGAACAGCAGGGAGTAGAGAGATGGGAAAGCAGATGTCACAAAGAGGTATCCAGGGGTAACGTATTCCCTATTCAAGCTAGAGAGTATCTAGGGGTTTTCAAATTGAAGCCAACTTTTGTATGTATAATGTATAAATATTAAATTTCTATACATTACCATTTTAAACACTTTAAATCTCACAAGTTATATGTATCCACCCACTGAATCAGAGGGAAAGTTTATTATACGGAAGAAAGAAAAATGTGGCTGTGTACCCAACAAAGTGACCTGAGTGAATGACTGAGCCAGCAGGTTGAGAGAAGCAAAATGGACAAAGCTAACAGTGGACAGGAAGGTGTTTCTTAGAATCTATGGTGCCTCCTTCCCCTTCCTCTGTCCAGTGAATTTGGTGGAGCCAGTGGTGAAATACATAGAGGCTTGGAAAGAATAGATTTTTATCTGTAAATGTCAGTAAATGTTGATTTCACCAAACACACACACAAAGTGACAAAAAATTTCCATTCATAATCATTGAAATTTATAGATAAGCAAAATTTTTAAAAAATGCTGCTTGAGAACATTAGAGATTGATTGAGGAAAATTACTTTATATTTTGACATGTGTTGTTGAAATTTTGTGCTTTAATGGTTATAAAACTTTATCTCAACACCTACTGTCATTACATACGTTTCTAACCCCCCCTCCATATTTCCCTGCAATTGTGAAAACCTAATTTGATAAAAATAAGCATTGATATTATCCATTGCAATTATATTAAAAAATTAAATTCTGCCAAACCTAATGTTGTAAATTGTGCAGTTAGTTATGTGGTTGTTTAACTTCAGAGTGTGTGAAACTGCCACAATGTTTTAAGGTCTTGACTCTAAATCGGCAGTTCAGATCCAGCCTAGTCCAGTGATGAGCGAAGGTGACTGGAAGTGGCTGTCTGGTAATCTATCTGAAATAAACGGGTGGTCTCATTGCAATCTTTGCTGGGCAGCTCACTTAACATAGCACAGGCACTCCCTGCTGAATCAGCTCCAATCAGCACCCTTGTTGACAGACTGAGGGGCATGGAGAAAGTACGCTCTCTACACATGGTAACTCGAGATCCAGTTGGAGGCACACTGATGGGCGGTGGTGAAGAAGCTTGTACAACTTGTGGCTGCAGAAGGCGGTAAATAATGCAGCTCCACTGCACAGTGAGGGGTTTGTGATTCAACAGAAGAGCCCAGTCCCTGGTATTGCCAGTCTGGCACCCATCACAAACACCAGATCACTTATTAATTAATTAAATTATTTTAACACCGATATCCCGGGAACTCCCCTGATGATTTGAGTATTCCTGAAAATGAAGTGCCCACTGGTCTTTGCATCGCGTCAGGTACTTTCACTATTTGATACCATTTATTTTACTGTATTATTTTAGTTGCTCTTGAAAGTAACACCAGGATTGCTGAATCACTAGCAGACATCATCCCTGGAGGAAACATATTCTGGGATTCACATCAGAGAGTAGTAAGGTGGTGTGCATTCTTAAGGAGGGGGACTATGGGGCAAAAGATACAGTCTAATAAAATTAATAGAAAACATCAGTGAATCAGACCCCTAACTCTTGTTTATTGGCTTTAGATCTCAGTTAAACATTGATCTTCATTCCTCTGTTCCAGAAACAATCCCTACAGACTTTGATTTTGAACTTTATGTGACATTCTTCTTGGATATTTCTTAAAAACACTTTAATTGGGTGAATGATTGAACCTCCTGGAGCTACCTCTTTCCAGGCCAAGAAAAACAGTGGCCTTATTTAAATCACACTGGTTTCCTGTTATTATCTGTCCTTGCAAATGCATTCAGAACATCCAGCTTCTGTGGGTGGTACTCAGACCATAAAAACCTTAACCACCTCAAGCAAGCCAAGCAGGCTGAAGCTTGGCAGACCATCAACATTCTTTCTCCTGCGTCACCCTATGGAACAAGCTGAGGGCTACCATAGATTGCCCGAGGTTACATTCCTATATGGCTTCCCAATGCCACTCTCACCCATCGTTTCACAAGAAATCACAAAGCACTCCAGCATTTTTGCATTTCACAGAGAAGGAAATCATCATCTCACTCCAAGCCCTAACCTAGGGCTTGGGGTGGAGAAGCCCTCAAGGACATAAACACATCTGCTGCTCTGGCCTCCAAGTAAGAATAGCTGCCTATGCCCCCACTGCAGGATGACAATCTATGGGTCCATGAAGTGACAGATCAGCCAGTCCTGTCACCATCCCTTCCCCTGTTCTTCAATCCCCATTGTGTGGTGGGGAGGCCTGGCTCAGCCAGGCTCTGCAGCATACAGTGGTGGTGGTCAGAGACAGGGCCGGCTCCAGGCACTAGCTTGTCAAGCAGGTGCTTGGGGCGGCCGCTCCGGAGAGGGGCGGCATGTCCAGGTACTCAGCGGCAATTCGGCGAACAGTCCCTCACTCCGCCTGGGAGCGAAGGACCTCCCGCCGAATTGCCGCCGCAGATCGCGATTGCGGCTTTTTTGTTTGTTTGTTTGTTTTGGTTTTTTTTGTTTTGACTGCTTGGGGCGGCCAAAACCCTGGAGCCGGCCCTGGTCAGAGATGACGCATAGTGACCATCCCATGCATAGCGTCTGGGTTGACGAGCAGCAGCAGAGCCAAGAGTGCTAAGGCAGCAGCAAGAGAGCGCATCAGGGAGCTTCTTATGGTAGCTGGGCTCTGCAGGCCAGAGCTGGCTCTGGGGGAGGTCCCCGGCTCGTGCCAGGCTCCTTCGGGGGAGAGACAAGAATCTGGCTGGGCAGAGGTGGCCCGGCTCGGGGAGCACAGCAGAGAGGGATGCCGAGCTGCCAGCCAGCACCCCAGCTCCCACAGTGGCCCAACCGGATCAGGCGGCTCCCACCAGATTCCGATCCACCGGATTCAGGAGGTTACTTTTTTCATGCCCACAGTTTGAAAACCTCTGTGCTAATTGTGGATGTGGCAGAGGGGCTTCCCAATTCCTGCCCCACACTAGCTAGGGGAACTGCACCACTTATATCCTTCCACAGCCACAGGAGAGAGCAGGATTTGCCCCATAACGACCACCCTGTTTTTTCTTAGTATTGCTGACCTAAATCATGAACTCCTTACTCAGTTTTCACTCAGATTTGTAAAGGTACCGGCATTGCACTGCTCAGTGTTGCAAGGCCTAAGTGACTTAGAAGCCTAAATCTCACTTTCAAGTGACTTAGGGGCCCAAGGCCCACTGACTTTCACTTCTACTCTATTCTGTTCAGGTTGTTATACCAGGCTCATCAATGGGACTTAGGTGTCTACAGAGTTAGCGCATGGCAAGCTGGGGTGTAAATCTCCAGCGATCTAGCAAACGGTGCATTACCAGGCCACGAGGCCTCTGCTACCTTGCAGTCAGTGTTCCGTAGTGCGCTTTGGTCTCCCATTGAAACAGCAGTACACCAGAGCGCACTATGGCACTGTTAATGCACAGTAGCAGGATCCACGTGGCCAGTTAGCGTGCAGCATGCTAGTGCGGTGAGATTCACACCCCAGCTGTGTCATTCGGCCTTGAAATGCTGAGCAGAGCAACGCCTAAACAACTTTAAAAATCTGGGGCTCAGTCCTTATTTAGGTAAAACTCTCTTTGATTTTATTGCGTTTTGTCCGAACAAAGACTCAATAAAATACACAACCAAAGAAAGGCCTTCAGGAATTATTATTTCTACAGTAGCACTGGTGTGCATGGAACTTGATATACAAATGAAAAATGCCCCTCCTCCACGTGATTTATAATCTAATTTATACATGGCACGCGACGGCAAGGGAGGGCAAACAAAAGAGCAGGGGAGGAAATGGAGAAGGAAGAGGATTTACAGTGACTAAAGCCCACGGCTATAAAATGATTCTGAATCATTTTTATATTGGAGATAAGTGACTTAGTGCCACTAATGCCATTGGCACTGCTGCAAGCAATGACACTGGTGAGGGACTTAACCCAAGAGCCTCTTGACTCATCAGCTGCTCCTGACGGTTAATTTTATATTTTTTTTTGTCCTTCTCCCTTTTCATCACTTGTCTAGCAGAATGGCTGATGTGTGAAAGGATCTGAGCTGCGCTGGGTTTATGTTAGGAAAGAAATTGAGAAAGGAAGGATAAATGGAACAGAATAAACGTCTTAGAACTGTGCTGCTCCACTAATATTTGCTAATTGTAATCAGTCTAATAATACATAGAAGCTTGTAATAGGCTTACGTAGGGGATTTTAAAGGGACACTGTCAGGTGAAAAATTGTGTTCAAAAATAAATTTCCTTAATAACTCCACATTAAAACTGAAAGAAATTTGAACATTAATTAATTTCCCATGATGTATGCTGGTGGTTAGCTTTCTGTGTTTCGCTCAGTTTAAACCAGAGATTCTCAACCAGAGACTGTGTACCCCTGGCAGTACTCACAGGTCTTCCAGGGGTACTCATCTAGATCAGTGCTTCTCAACCTGCAGGTTGCAGCCCTCAGGGGGGGCGTCACAGGACAGGTTTGGTGGGGTGACAAGTGCAGGGCTGGCATTAGGTGGCAAGCAGGGCAAATGCCTGGGTTTCCATGCTATAGGGGGTCCTGCGAAGCTAAATTATATGTTTCAATCCTGCTGCCCTGAGGCTCAGGCTTCAGACAAAGCTCAGAAGTGAAAAACAGGCTCAAGTATCACACTGAAATGTAAGTACAATATTTATATTCAAATCAATTTATTTTATAATTATGTGCTAAAAATGAGAAAGTAAGCAATTTTTCAGCAATAGTGTGCTGTGACACTTTTGTATTTTTGTCAGCAAGTAGTTTTTAAGTGAAGTGAAGACAAGGCAAATCAGACTCCTGAAAGGGGTACAGTAATCTGGAAAGGTTGAGAACCACTGGTTTAAACAATGAAAACTGACTAGTCTAAACCAATGAAATTGAGTCAGTTTTATTTTCCAGTTCTGATGCACGAACTAAATGGTGTAATATTTAGACTGCAGCTATTTCAGGAAGGTGTTTAAATCCAAAACAACAAGTCTAGCTTTAACTGAAATTAAAAGAAAAAGTCTGTGGAGACATTATCACAAATGTGTTTTGTAAGTAGTGTCTGAACATTATGGTGATAAGCCCTTTAGAAAATGCAGATAGATAAATAAATACATAATCTCAACTCCTTTTTTCTTTCTTTCTTTCTTTCTTTCTTTCTTTCTTTCTTTCTTTCTTTCTTATTCATTACTTTTCTGTCACAAGTTCAAATTTTAGACCTTAACCTACATGGCAGTATTAGTTTAGCATCATTATGCATAATAGCTAAGTGCCAATAAAATCACATGTATATGGCAGAGAAAAAATAATAATCTTACACACTTTTTGAAATGAAGATCATTTTAATATGCATACTCTCCAGTTGGGGAGGTGGGAGAACAAGGGAAGAGCTAAAAACTAGAAACACATGGAGTTAAAAAGGGAGAAGGAAATATTGATATTAGAAGTGAATGAGGACTAGAAGTACAGAGGTGGTAGCAGACACTGGAGAGAATAGCAATATGGATGTTGGCCCCAGTTCCAAGCTATGCCTCCCAGAAGGAGCATCATAGAAACTATGGGAGGAGACAAGGGTGCTGCTTTTGTATCTCCAGGCTTCAGAGACTGCTCTAACTTACAACCAAGCAGCTGTGATTTCCAAAGAATTGTCCAGTAGCTAAGAATAGTGAGAGCACTGTGTGTTATATTGATCCATAAATTCAATGATGCTGCCAGTCGGTGGTTTATTGTGCTCCCCTATGTATCTCTTCTGACTCCCAGGCATGCCAGGGGCAACATAAAGAAGTTTTGCTGGCCCTATGTAGTAGGGAACTCTCCTGTGCTGAAGGAATTCTCAGGTGGAGAGAGCTATCTACTTTCCAGCCCCTTTACATTACAGAGCAGAGTAAATGGTCCAAAACGCAGCCCACATTCTGAATCACTAACTTCAATAGAAGCAGGAGCAAGCCCATAAAATGTGAGAGGAATTATGTATTCATGGCTTATATATAAGGATGGACAAGCTCAGTAGAGTTGGAGGTTATGCAAACTTCTCAAACTATTTTTTGGGATTATAAAACAGGTTAATTAAAAAATAAATAAACTGGACCCTGCGATTTAAATGAATAGAGCCAAATTCATGTCTGAAATTCCAATGAACCCAGGTGTGATTCAGTTTTTCTTAAAAAAACAAACAAACAAACAAACAAACAAACAAACAATCCAGGAACATGTTTTTGTAGTGGACAGGAACCCTGTGCCATGTATTTGGGATGGAAATCTTGCCCCATTGCCCTCTTCCTCACCCTTCTTCCTCCTTCCCTATGCTAACCTGGCACAAATGGGTGACCTCCACATACTGCATTTATTTTTTTCTTTCATTTTTTTCTCTGCTCCTTTTTCCAGATCCTCTCTCCTAAGAGGAAGATAAACCCAATACAATTCCAGCTGTACTTTTGAACCCATGTTTGAGTGGGGTTGAACTTTGGTGTAATGAGATTGTCCGTCTCAATTACATCAAATAATATACCTCAAATGTACATAATTAAAGGCTGTAATTCTGTTTGGGCTTCTAGTAACACGAACAAGCTGCTCACATTTCACTTTTCTGGTTTTGGGTTGTCACCAGATCCCTTGATAGAATTATAAGTTTATTATATACAATTAAGGAAACATTATTCCTTATTAGAGATAAACAAATAGTAGAAGACAAAAAATTTCTCCTGATCTTCACTCAAAGTTAAAAACTACTTTTTGTGTTTGCTTTCCATGAACAGATCCACACAATTTATCACAAATACTCTTGACAAGCAAATTTTAAGCCTGAATGCTCAAACATTCACCTACAGCAAATTCTGACATGTGTGGCCAACTAGTAATATGCAAAAGTCATAATTTGTGATGTGTTGAGTAGTCCGAAAGTATTTCATCTTCTCCTTGTATAGCCAAAACATAGTCCGTCCTAAAAGATTGTATTAAAAAGAGGTGATCAGCTAGCTAGTCCTCATAGCCCAACTGAGTTTGGACATAAAATTAATACTGCTGCAGTTAATCAGATTTGCAAAGCAAAAGTAGAGAGTAATGGTCCATTCTGCCAGCAGTTAGCAGGGCCTGGAGGGTAGGAGCGCCGCCAGCTTTTCTGCCGCCCTAGGCGGCGGAAGGTCCCACCCTGAAATGCCGCCCCCCACACAGGCGGCGGAAGGTCCCGCCGCTGAAATACCGCCGTGGTCGCTGCCCCCCAAATTATAGTGTCCTAGGCAACCGCCTACGTCGCCTAATGGGTTGTGCCGGCCCTGCTGGAGGGCATAGTGATTGCATGATATATGGAATCACATTTCTTTTTAAACAGGAGACATTTATAAAAGAAAGCAACTACAAATTAGAGACACAAACAGTCTTGCACACAACTTGAGTTCCCATTTTCTCTCTCTTGTTTACCATGGACCACACCCCATCTGGAAATCTGTGTAGCACACAGAGACATCTAGTGGTTCAATAATATTCTGCAACACATCATTACAGAGATTAGTACCTAAGTACAAAATGATACCCATATAGGTATGCATCAGTCTTTACAATCCCAGATACAAGCTTGTCATGTTCGCCTATGCTGCTCCGTAGGTGAAAACACTTGGGAAACAAAATTGACAGGATGTTGAATTCCCTCATGGGATTTATGATAGGACTCTATCAAGGGCATCACAAGTAAGTATCAGAAAGGAAACCTGTTCTTTCCTCTCCCTGGTCCAGTTAGCTATGCAATAGATGTGTGTGGTAGGGTGGACTAGGTCCGGAGGCCCTCTGCTGAAAGCCTTGTGGCCCTGCATCATCCTCTTCCAGAACAGAGCAGCAAAAAGTCCTACACGCAGCCTAGAGTAGCTGCAGAAGAGTTAGGGTGACCAGATGAGGGGAAGAAAATATCGGGACACATGGGGGAGGGGGGAAGTGCCCGCCGGCAGAGCAAAAAAAAAAAAAAAAAAGCCGAGTCCTGCCCCGGCTGAGCAAAAAAAACCAAAGAGAGTGCTGCCGGCGGATCGGTTGGGACGTGGGACAGATACCGAAATATCGGCACGGTCCTGATTTTATTGGAACGTCTGGTCACCCTAAGAAGAGTGGCCACCAGAAGGGTTGCTGGAGTGACCAGTAAGGGGCCAGAAGGGCCAAATAAAAGGCAAGCAGCAGAGCAGAGCCTTCAGTTGCTGTGTGGAGCTTAATGAGGGAGGACTGGGTACCTGGCTGGCTAGACATGCAGCAGGTCACGGGCAGCTCACTGCAGGGAGCTCACCAGGCAGAACCGAGCCCAGGGAAGGCTGCCAAAGACCAGTTGCCCTTCTGGCTGGACAGAGTAGTGGAAGGACCATGAAAAGATCAGTGCAGGCAAGCTGAGCCCAGGACCTGGCCAGACCAGGCGAGGGTCCCGAGATGGGGCCCTGCTGGTCTGGTTGCAGACTGAACCCAGGGAGGGCTGCTGAAAAAGACACCAGCTGAGGGTACTGAGATGGGCCCTGGCTGGGTGGCTGGATCACAGAAACCCCCTTGGGAGCTGCCACCTAACGTACCAAGACTACCCCTGCTTCTGTTTTCCCTGCCAGCTCAGGACTCCAGCACCCTGTCTTGCTGAGCCAGACACTCCCGTCTGCTCCAACACAGACCCAGGGTCTGAATAACTTGCCCCAAAGCTGCAAGTTTACCTGAAAACAGCTCACAGAAGTGTGCTTGTCTATAGCACTCAGATGCCCAACTCCCAATGGGGTCTAAACCCAAATAAATCCATTTTACCCTGCATAAAGCTTATGCAGGGCAAACTCATAAATTGTTCGCCCTCTATAACACTGATAGAGAGATATGCACAGCTGTTTGCCCCCCCAGGTATTACTACATACTCTGAGTAAATTACTAAATAAAAAGTGATTTTATTAAATACAGAAAGTAGGATTTAAGTGGTTCCAAGTAGTAACAGACAGAACAAAGTCACCCACCAAGCAAAATAAAATAAAATGCGCAAATCCATGTCTAATCAAACTGAATACAGATAATCTCACCCTCAGAGATGCTTCAGTAAATTTTTTTTTCAGGCTGGACACCTTCCAGGCATGGGCACAATTCTTTCCTCTGGTACAGCTCTTGTTCCAGCTCAGGTGATAGCTAGGGGATTCTTCATGATGGCTCCTCTCCCCCCTTTGTTCTGTTCCACCCCTTTATATATCTTTTGCATAAGGCAGGAACCCTTTGTCCCTCTGGGTTTCCACCCCCCCTCACTGGAAAAGCACCAGGTTAAAGATGGATTCCAGTTCAGGTGACATGACATGTCACTGCAAGACTTCATTGCCCACTTGCCAGCACACACACACATACAGGAAGACTCACAGGTAAAACACAGCCATCTGCGGATAATGGTCCTTGTTAATGGGCGTCATCAAGATTCCAAACCATCATTAATGGCCCACATTTTACATAATTACAATAGGCCCTCAGAGTTATATTTTATATTTCTAATTTTAGATACAAGAGTGGTACATTTCTACAAATCGGATGATCACACTCAGTAAATTATAAGCTTTGTAATGGTACCTTACAAGAGACCTTTTGCATGAAGCATATCCCAGGAGCCCGGGCTGTCCTGATGTAAGACCAAAAAAGAAAAGCAAACTCACACCTAACTGAGAGAAAGGGGGCCATTCACAAGAGGTGGGTGCCCCCTGTGAAAGAACTGTTTGCAGGCACTATCGGCCAGGGAACACAGGGTGCTCACCCCGTTACAATGTGATTTTAGACTGCAGTGATAAAATGCCCATAGCAGACATATGGTGACCCACAAAAATGTAGGTCCAGCAGGGACAGATATTTGTCAAAATTTAAAATGAGATTCTGGTATTGCAGAAGGGTCGTCTAAGAATCATGAGAATAACTCTATGAATTCTACTAAGAACAGCGGAAAGAAGCTTTTAAAAATAATGAGACACAAATTAGAGTTCTAATCGTCTCCTTTTGAAGTCAAATAAGCCTATAAGTCCAGACACCCACATTAGGCTGTGCGCAGGTTCAGAGAGAGAAATCCGGCGATATCCCTGGCAGAGATCTAACTTGATGAATACATTGCCATTGTGCTACTTCTACACACAGCTTGTGTATATTTCTGAGATCTAATCAACACCGGGTACAGAAATTCAGATACTGAATCTTCTGAATGGATTCTTCACGTGTTATTCGTACATGGGGAAATGAAATTTGAAAATAGTTTCAAATATTGCATGAATCTGAGGGCTTTGTGACCTGTCCCTGATTGATTCACATACAGAAAAAGAGATGAAATCAGAACAATATGTTATTAATTGCAAATTACTCACCAACTCTATTCTGAGTATTGCACTACATATTCCTGGCTCACAGTAAAATGGTACACTGAGATGTAGAAAGTCAACACTTCCCTCTCATTAACTCCTCAAAGTCCTTATCCTGCCTGGTTGGTTCTCAAGAGAACTTACCCCTTACATGCACACATACTCTCTCTTTCTCTCTCTGTGTCACAACAGCTTTTCAGATGAATTGGTAAGCAGCTACCTGTTGTGTTGCTGTTTGCTCCGATTCATTGAGCTGCTCAACTACCTTGGGTTTTTCTCTCCTCCTAACCTGGACTTGACTCCAGGAGTAAAATTGTCAATTGAGCAACACCGTTGTGTCAAGGAGGGTCTTTGAAGATTTAGCCTTGTTCCCCAGTATAACCCAGCACAGCTGCTCTCTGAACTTCATCAGGCTACCATTTCCTACCTGGGGTAGTAGTTTCTGGGAGAAAAGAGCTGCTTCTCTTCCCCTCCTGCTGTATCCTTGAGTAGGTCTCTCTTTAAAAAGGCACGCTGAAACTTTAGCACTATTTATGTCCCAGACTGCACACCTTAATTCCTTTCCCATGAGAGTAGTGGGTTTTGAGCTAAGGAGGTTTGGCAATTTATCTCATGAGTTAGATAGGTGGCGCTGTACTGATGTTTGGAAGGCAGTCTTTGTTATGGTTCCTGGAATAAACACACTCTTAGCTGTTCAGCCTGTGCTGCCTCATAACTAGAGCAGGGCCGGAAATGGTTTTCCCATCCCACAAATATTTTTGAGTGTTCGGTTGAAAAAAATTGGGAATTGTTTCTCCTGTGAACATTTTTGAACAAAGAGAAAATTTCTCATTTCATGAGAAATTTCCTTGGAAATTTCCAATTTTTTGACAAAATGATTCAAAATGGAGTTTATTTATTGCAAAAATGTGGGTGGGTGTTTAAAAGGGCAGTTTTCATCAGATAAAAAAAATCTCCACCAGCCTTCCAGTCCTGGACTTTGTGTGTTTTTCCCAGCCTAACCTCTTATTCACCCTCTTTCTCACACACACCTCTTCTCATTTTGACTAACATATCTAAAAACCTCACTGAACCCTCTTGACAAGCCTCACTCCCAAACCCTACTAGGGAAAAATGTGATATTGGACTGATGGGTGTGGAAGGTGGGTAGCAGTAGTGATGCTGGCAGACCAGGTTCCAGCTCATGCGAAGGCCCCTAGGCCTCAACTGAACACTGACAAATGCATCACTGGAAAACAGCCTGTCTCATCTATGTGTTAGTATTGGTGAAGCAGGTATTAGATTTATAAAACTGTGTTTAGACTTTATGAAATGTTTGTAAGTTGCTGCATGCATTAATCTGACATAATATCTGTTTTCCATGTAATAAGATAGTATTTGTTCTGAAATTGTAAACCCCCACAGTCAGGAGAGAAGCATTATCAAGTGTGGAATACTAGTTTGCCACAAGAGGTATTTCCTGCCCAACAAAAGAAGGCCCATAGACACCAGACAAGCTATTGTGGAATATCAGAGAACATTAGACATTGCTGATTGTCTCTTCCCTTCCCCCCCCCCCACAACCCCCCCATGAAGAGGAGACATGCATGAGGACTCATTCTAGCAGCTTGAACTCTGGGGAAGGGAATAAAAACCTTGACAGGCAGACACTGGAGCTCTATGCTGCTTGGGTTTTGGGAGGGCAAAATTTCAAAGCATAAGCAAGGGATCCCCAGCTGCTTAGCCTGGGTTAGTCCTAGAGGACATATAGAGCTTACATACTACAGCAGCCTCTATTACTTTTTGGAACCTAAGACTGTAACTCATTTGTGTGTGTGTATATTTACCTGCTTTAGCCTTGTAAATAACTCATGTCTTTTTCTTAGTTAATAAATCTTCAGTTAGTTCATTATTGGATTGGCTATAAGAGTTGTCTTTGGTGTAGAATTGAAGGTGGGATTGACCTGGGGTAAGTGACCGGTACTTTGGGACTGGGAGTAACCGGAATGATGGTGTGATTTTTGGTGTAAGGGACTATCTATTTTAAAGGCAAGCTTATCTGGGTGACAAGATAGATCGGAGCACCCAGGGGACTGTCTGTGACACCATTGTTAGGCTGTTAAAGTTCCTAATCATTTACACTTGATACTTGGTAAGTGAAATCTGAGTATAGAATTCACAACCAGTTTGGGGATGTGTGCCCTGCTTCTTAACAGTCTGCCCTGAGGTGGTTTGTTGGTACTCATGCTCCTTAGCCACTCCAGACAGCCTGACAGCAGTATTGCCAATCCCAAGCATTCAAAAAAAAAAAAAAAAAAAAAAAAAAAAAAACCCACCACATGAATTATTTTGCATTTTTAATGAACTGAAAAAGTAGGGAAAAAAATCATTTGAGGTCCACCTAAATATTTATTCAGCCCAAAATCCCATGTTTCATTTTCTTCTGGGGGCTTATCACTTTTTTGTTTTTAAATTGAAGTTAAGTTCGCAATGAAAAACCCTTTAAAATTGAAGAACTGAAAGATTTCATGTTGAAAATGTTGAAACAAAATATTCAGATTTTTTTATTTTTTGGACAAACAACTTTGTGAATTCAATCTGAATTCACAAAATGTTTGGGTTGACCTGAAGCTGCATTTTTTATCCAAAAAGAGTTTCATCTGAAAAACATTGCCCAGCTCTTTTTGTTCTCTTTCTGGTTTGAAGCCTTAGGGTGCACTCAGTTCATATTTTACAGCTTTTCCCATGTGAACTAAAATGTTGGAGGGGTGGTTAAATGAAAGCTGAGAGTCTCACAATACCAGCTACTGAGCTTAAAAAAAAAACAACACACCAAAAATCACGAGACTTGGCAACACTGAGATGGATCAAACATTTCAGGAGCAGTTCCCTGGAGAAAATCACTGCCATCTCATAGGTTCAATACCCTCACACAAACTGTTATGCCTGAACTGCCCTTTTGGGACTGATTGTAAATGTAGGAAACAATTCCTTCCGGGTTGGGAGATACCAAAGTCTGTTGAAGATGACAGATCAGTCTTGCAGGAACATACCATCTCATTCATATCATCACTGGAAGCACTTCAGTTTTAAAATATAAACTGCTTTTTTATTTCATACCCAGATCACTGATAACAACAACAACACTTCCTTAGCTTGCTGTAGTAATAATAATAACTTGGTACTTCACTAGTTGTTTGACGATACAATAGAACCTCAGAGTTCCAGACACCTTGGAAATGGAGGTTGTTTGTAACTCTGAAATGTTCATAACTCAGAACAAAATATTATGGTTGTTCTTTCAAAAGTTTACAACTGAACATTGACTTAATACAGCTTTGAAACTTTACAATGCAGAAGAAAAATGCTGCTTTTAACCATCTTAATTTAAACACAAAGTTTCTTTACCTTGTCAAATTTTTTTTAACTTTCCCTTTAAAAAAAAAAAGTTTATATTTAACACAGTACTGTATTTACCTTTTTTTTTGTCTCTGTTACTGCCTGATTGCATATTTCCTGTTGCAAATGAGGTATGTGGTTGACCAGTCAGTTCATAACTCTGGTGTTTGTAACTCTGAGGTTTTACTATAGTCTGGCAGGATTGGCAGTGTCACACCAACTACAAGAGACATGTATTTAATTGGAACAAATGATAGGGACTTTGAAATGTCCTGCTCCTGTTACTGTTTCAGTTCTGGGTGGTGAAGCCATGAGTGCAGGGACAGAAAACGGAATGCTCCTAGGATCAGTCTACAATTGTAAAAGTGTTGCCTATTTTACAAAATATGTACACAAAGTCCTATTTCCCTGAACACCCGCACAAACAAAGAATTGCTCAGAAAATCCCAACTCTGTCACTCCAGTGAGCTCTGGGCCCAAGAAACTCTGTTCCTCTGCTTCCCCTCAGGATCACATTCACAACTGTTTCTCCAGGCCTTCTGCTTCCAACACACATAGCCTACAACCAATATCCTATTCCATCCATTTGTGCCACAGGGAATCCCTGAGTCCATAAGCTTAGTTCTATTCTGATATGCAGCCATTTGCCTTGGGTGGACCCCACAACCGCTAGCTGTTTTACTATATAAGGGGAGGGGGGGTTGATTGCTCCTTTTGTTGAGCCTGAAGGAGAGTGCTTTCAGGCACACCCACTGGTTTTGTGAGTTCTGTGATGGTCTTTGGATCAAAGGCCAGGTCTACACTAGAAACTTTTGCCAGTATGCATTAACTAAGTTTGAATTAGGTGCCTGCACCCTTAATGTGAATAAAATACACTCTTTCCATTGGGTCATATGCGCCAACTCCGTGGGTGCTTTGGAGTACCCATAGGGAAAAATTAGAGGGTGCTCCACACCCACTGGCAGCCAAGCTCCCCCCTCCTTACCTCCTCCCCACCCCGAGCATGCTGTGTCCCCGCTCCTCCCCCTTCCTCCCAGTGCTTCCTGCCCTCCTGCCGCCTAACAGCTGTTTGGCGGCACTTAGGACTTTCCGGGAGGGAGGGGGAGGAGCAGGGATGTGGCACGCTCAGGGGAGGAGGCAGAGAAGAGGCGGGGCAGGGGCGGGAACTTGGGGGAAGAGGGTGGAATGGGGGCAGAGCAAGGGAGGTGCAGGGGTGGGGCTAGGAGAGGGGGACGGTGTCGAGCACCCACCAGGCAGAGGGGAAGTCAGCGTCTGTGCATTGTGGCTAAGTGCCACAAGCACTTTAAAGTTCCCACACAAGAAAGAATCTTGGTTGTTAAACAACCATCAGAAAGACCACACACAGAACTGCATGGAACTCAGTGAATCCTCCTTGAGAGGAATGACTGAGCTGACCCATCTAGGGATCTGAGCCTGTGAGTCTAGGCCCATACATCTATTTACAGGTAGATATCTGTCATGGAGGCTTCACTGCAATGATTTTAGGAGAAATGAAAAAGCATAAAAAAAAAACCCAAGTGTGAAATCATTCTGAGAAACTTGTTCTAAACAACAGCATATGGTCACTAAAAATAATTTTCAAATAAATTCATAACATAAGAAGTCCTGGGCTAACAGTGGATTAGCTGGGGTATCATTTTTAACTCAATCATATCAGTGATTAACAAGGGCTTAACTTTTGGATAAAACCTGTAATTTGTGTGAATCTCTCTGTATCTCTGCTGGAAGGGAAGGAGAGACTCTTGCTGGGATAACTTACTCAGCTCAGTAGACTCTACAGGCAACAGCTCAAATGTACTGCAAGCAAACCTGCTTTTTAAATCTGCTAGTGTTGGGTTCTGAAGTAGCTTTTTTTTTTTTTTTAATAACTTGTGTGGAGCTGAGGATCTGCAGGGTTGTTCTCTCTCATCAGAGCATGTGGTGAGCAGCTGCATGGATTGCTGCTGGGTCCTGACGCTTCTGGCCTGCGAAGGTTGCTAGTGGTTCTACATTTTCTTCATCCACTTTGCCCTGTGGTTTCGCCTACAACCTTGCTCCTGGCAATTGTTGCAACAACATAGGCGTAACCATTTTGCTTCTCTGCTATTCAATGAGCTATCCCTTAGAAGAGGGAAGCTAATGTGGAAACTACGGTGTTTGGCAATTTTGCTAATTTTCATCTAGTGATCACTGCTGGCCATCATTCATGGTGGAAACCTACTGATGTTGGTCAACTGATAAGGGCATCACAAGGAAATGTAAAGCCTAGTGAACATTCTTTTCAGCAACTCACTCCTGGGGCCTGACTCTCTTCCTCCTTAAGTCAACGGGAGCTTGACACTGACTTCACTGGGACCCACAATCATGAATAGCCAGTTTCAAAGACACCTTCAAGTCCCTGCAATTCAAGATTCTTTCGGCTTGCAGATGCTATCAGACTGATGAAAACAACGAGGAGTCTGGTGGCACCTTAAAGACTAACAGATTTATTTGGGCATAAGCTTTTGTGGGTAAAAAACCACTTCTTCTTCATCCATCTGAAGAAGTGGTTTTTTACCCACAAAAGCTTATGCCCAAATAAATCTGCTAGTCTTTAAGGTGCCACCAGACTCCTTGTTGTTTTTGTGGATACAGACTAACACATCCCTCTGATATCAAACTGATGTATCCCCAAAATGAACTTTAGGGGCACAAACCCACCAATGCTAGAAAACTCTTTGCATGGTACCTTCTGCCATACCAGGCTAAAGTAAGATTATCTCCACGGGATGAAACTTTTCCTGTCTAGGAGCCAAATCCTGAGGTCGTTATTCTATGGGAGCCGAGGATGATAATAGTCACTCTTCCTATAGATTTTGAAACATTTTTGACATCTTGTGTGTGAATAGCCCAATAAATGTAATGTATCAGAGCGACATGGAGTTACCCCTGTGTCTGTCCTATACGGTGACTTAATGTATTATTATTAATGCCATTAGTTAGTTGAAAGTGTTTTAGATTCATTAGATGACTGTTACAGGTTTAAAGGCAAAATTCTGACATAAACAGTAGTCCCACAAACAAAACATGCAACAGGCTTAGCATGAGTGTGTGTGCATGCGTGTGCATTGCAGGCGGTGACTGAATATATTTATTCCATCTGTGAACTTTTGTGAACCTATGCAAATCCAAAGGCAATCCAGAGCTTGACAAATCAAGCCCATGAATTTAAAAGGAGTTTCAAATATGGAAAGAAATAGATTCATTAGGACCCAAATCTTTCAAACTGCAGCATCTGCAAACTTAGACACACTGGGAAAAAAATCACATACATATTTTAAAAGCAAACAAGTTGCAATGGTTCACAAATCTCTGCTCTACGCCCTGTTAACAAAGGAGGGATTTACATTCATAACACCTACTATGTGAATGAGTTGAAATAATCATACTTTGTTTGTTTAGAGTTTTCAATCCTTATATATAAAAGCTCTTGACAACTGGTGATTAAGTATCATCATTGCTTTACATATGAGCAAACTGAAGCACCGAGCAAATAACTTGGATAAGAGACTTGCCCAAGGTTACAAAGTGAGTTGTCGTTTGCATAAGTGGCTCTTACCTCTGAAATAGTGCAAACTGTGACTGTTGGGGATTTACCTTGTCTACAGGCACTGGCGGTTTGCATTGGTGCAGCTACACCGATGGCTGGAACTAGGACAAACCCCCAGAATAGACAAAGCCCGGATACAGAGCATAACCGGGTACAGATTTCACTTCCCTGTTCTCATTTTCTTTGGCTTTGATGATGAAGGACCAGATTCTGCTCTCTCTGGCATTAGTCTGGATTTCCACAGGGGTAACTGGGAGCAGATTCTAGCCCCATGGCTCTCTCCCTTTAACAAGATTGTGGCAATTTTGGCATTGATTAGGAAGCTTTCAGGTTTCAACACTAGCCAACAAAAGATCTGAGGGTGGGAGTGGGGTGAAGCCATGACTAGGCTACTGCAGCCTCATATCTCTGAAACCACAGTGTTTTAAAATCTTCAATCAGGCCTCACTCCAGAGCTGTTTTAACCAAGGTTTATATTCTAATGACCTTCTTTAGCAGGTGGATTCTTCACACAATACATTTTAACTCCTTATGTTCCTTTGGCTCTTTTTGATATTGTGGATCATGGGGTGCTCTTGAAATGCTTCATGCATAGAGAGGGCTTTTCAGGCCTGTTTCTGACATGTTTTCATTCATGTGTCTCAACAGGGCTCGCTTGTTACCACAAATCTACTTCTGATGTTATTCCTGTGAAACACAGACTCCTGGGGACTCTAGATTCCCATTTATTTCTCAATGTCTTTGGGCCTGGTCATAATGATTCATAGATTTTTAAGGCCACAGGGGATCATTATTATTATTTATTATTTGTATGGTGTGAGCATTTAGGAACTTTAGTCATGGACCAGGCCCCACTGTGCTAGGCGCTGTACAAAACACGGGATGAAAAGACACCATCAAAGAATTTATAATCCAAGTAGTAGAGCAGGTTTCATTGAACCAGCATTTTCTGACGGAACAACATTCCACTGGAAATATCTTTGAATGATCATCTGATTTCCTGCATAGCACAGACCATAGAATTTTGCCAAATGGTTCTTGTCCCTAGCCCAATGATTCTGTGGTGCATTCATCATCAGAAACTCTCACTGAATTATGAAAGACGTTGAGCGTGCAGAGCAATTTGCTGGAATCAGTCATTAGGACTTCTTCTGATGTACATAATTCTACAATGGTCACAGTGGACATCTCTCATGTGCTGAAGCGCTCACACAATGGTTTTCATTTGCAGTTTTCAAAGTGTTTTGCAAAGCTGGGCAAGTATCCATTAATCGACTTTTACAGAGATTACTGTGCAGAAAGTTGAAATGTCTTCCCCAAAGGCACACAACAAGTCAGTAGTAGAACCAGGAACAGAACCCACTTGTCCACCTGCCACACAGTTGTGTTCCTTTTTGATGTGAGCAACTTTGCGTAAGTGGACTCAGCATTTTTCTTCATGATACATATTAGCTATTAGCTGATTTTTAACTTTATCCTTTTAGGAATATTTCTAAGCTATGGCCATTGTTTGTGTAGACTGATTTGAAATATGGTTTGCCATGTACTAGACAACTGCAATGCTGAACTTGCAGGCCTTCCAGGGTAGCATTGTACAAGTGTAACACTGACAGGCCAAGGTCGTCGGCGGGCGGGATTGAACCGGGGACCTCTGGAGCTTAGTGCATGAGCCAAAAGCCAACTGGCTGTTAGCTAAGGCTGTACTGCAGACATATTAATTGCTTTCTCTCTCTCTCTAAGTGGTCTCGGTGCCACTAGATAGGACAGAAAACCACACCCCGGTGGTATGTGGGTTACACAAGCTCCAGATAACCAAAGGCATCGGTCTCCTCTGGACTTAACATTCAGGGCCAAATTTTCTGTTTGTGTAAAGGGGCACAGCGCCACTGACTTCAACAGAGTTGCACCTGTTTACAATAGCTGAGAATTTGGTCCTCAGAGCATATTTCCCCAGTGCTGAAAAGTTTATGGTGGTTTCCTTTTATTGATTACAAGGTTGCTCTTGCATTTCTGTCTGGAGCTTTTGCAGGGTCTAGATCTTCAAGCATCTGAGCATGAGCTCTCGCTCTATCCTTACCTGACCCTGGCCTTGGCAAACTTGCTGAGAGACCTCAATACATAAGGCAGTGCTGCACAAAGCACAGGCTATTTTGAGTGAGGTTGGGAAGCTAACATTCATGCCCGAGAGGACCAACAATCCTGAGAGGCTAATTCCAGTTAATCGGTAGCACTGATCTGTATTGGGCATTTGGGGCAAACACAAGACATAAGGCTCAGAGCCTCCTCCTTACCCAGGAAATTGAGGGCACCAATTTTATATTGCGGATAGCCCTTGCTGACATAACATGAGCATGGGGCCAATTGTTAGGGTCTGATCCTGCAAATGCATGAATTTAATGAGACTACTCATGAATAAAGTTACTCAAGTGCTTAAGCATTTGCAGGATTGGGCCCTTATTCTGCAAAATGGCTGTTCCTGCCATAAAGAGCAAAGAGCTAAATATTTTCCCCTGGGCCAACTTAAAAACCATTTCAAAAAGCATGGTTCTAATTTCAAAAGGCACTACATAAAAATGGGGCAATTTCCCCAGACAGATCTGCTCCCTGTGCGTCTGCTGTGCCATCCCTCCTGCTTTTAGTGACAAAAGTACATTTGTATAATTTCTGATTCCCATTAGTCTTGCGGAGACAACATGACTATGGGAGAGTGAGCTGGATTCGATTTCCTTTCACCCATTATCAACAGCACTGCTAACCAAATTCTCAATGCAGGCCCGAATGTACCCCTGTGTAACCTAACTGGATGGTGTGTCCAGTAAGACACCTGTACTGCCTGTAGGTTCCTGGGATATCCCTTTCCTGAGAAGCACACCATTTTAGCCAGGTGCCCACTACCTCTCTGGACATGTTGAAATGTACAGTTCTCATTTGATGTGGGGTGATAGTTAACGAGGTGTTCAAGAACACATTTCATAGTTTTTTTCCCCTTCCTCTGTAGAAATAAATATAAGAATTTGGGAGGAAGAGTACTGGGCTCCCTGACACCTGCGGCAGAGCAAGAGAAATCAATTCTCTTTCTTCCATATTTGAGCAACATTTTACTAAATAAAAGATAAAGGATATATCGGTGAGATTCTCTGTATTTGAACTGTAGTGCCCACTCTTGGCAATAAAAATCTATATCACAGCACAGCTGAATTCTCCAGGACTATAGCAAAAGAATAACACTGTTCACAAATAGTCTGCACTGTTACTCTCTCATGATTCAGTTTCTGAGGGGAAAATAAGTGAACAGAGATTTTAAGGTCCTTTGCTTGACTTCAGAGGTTTATCTGAAGTCAGAGATTGTGGTAAGAACCAGAACCATTATGACTCACTTGTTCCTAATCAAAATGCTGGGAGCATGAAAGCCTGTTCAGTTGTATTGAGACTGAACTGTGTCTTCTTACAAGAGAAAAATAATACACACCCGGGGAAGCACTTAAATAATTGATGTGTTTTGCTTTTATCTGCATGTAGCAATGACAGTAAATCTATGTACCTAGCACTAATGGATAGCATCAGTATGTCAATAATTGCTAATAAGAAAGAAAGAAAGAAACTGAAAGCAGTGCACTTGTCCTGAAGTGACTGATCCTTCTTTCGTCTTTATCTACCAGTGTCACAATAGTCTCGGAAAATTAATGGAATAAATTTAAAAATTCTGTTCACTAATTGATCATTTTGATCTCAGCACTTTAAAGTGCACAAGCACATTTTGGGTGGAATTCAGTCCAGTGTGACAGTGACTTCTTTTAAACATTTCTGCAACTCTGACAGTTTCTGTGTCTCATATGCTATATTGAAAAGACAAAATTAAACTTTTTTCTTCAGGCTGTTGTCTTCTGCACATTTAACTTCCTATTCTGAACCAATGAAAGACTGTAGTCATTCGGGAACCTAACATAAGTCACAAGCCTCTGTGTTACAGAAGTAAAAACCCAATGTTTAGACTCTGAAAAGCTGCCTAGTTCTTTCTAATTCAGAAATATGAGTTTTACTATTAAATGAAGTTTATTGTTAAAAAGTTATGTTGGCCAGTTCATATCCTGCTACTTAAAATCAAAAGGACATATTCACCAATTTTCTCTGTAATGTTTATCTGATCTGAACAATTATGCAGCTGTTCCTACTACATTCTTGTGTAGGCTGAAAGTAGTGTAGAAATTTTGGCATTTATTTACTGTAACTATAAACTTTAAATTTGTAGGATTGTTTATTAGGCATATACATTCCAAAAGGTTGTTACAATTATTTTATATAAGATCAATGTTGTAATGTGGCTAGACAATACAGACTTATTTATAGTACAGAGTAAATACATACACACACACTCTGCTATAAATAGGTCTGTATTGTCTAGTCACCTTACAATACTAATCTTAAATATATCTATTTAAGTCTATTGTCTAGCCCCATTCAACATGAGTCTTAAAAGTATGAAGTCAAATGCTGGCCTCAATTACACCATACAATTTTCATTGGACTCAGTAGGGTGGTATTTGGACCATTACGTTATAATCATATTATAACAGAGAATTCTCTCTTGATATTTTATACCCTTATTTACAAAGATTTTATTGATAAAGTTTTAATCTTCCAAATAGTGGTGAAAAAAATGTTACCATCAAGGGAATTATTTGGTCTTCCCCAAATCCATTAACATGAGACAAACTGTCAGCAACTGGAATATTAAAAATAGTTTAATAACCACATACAGTGCAGTAGTGATACTTATGACTCTACACACGCACAGCACTAAATCCAGGAAATCACATGTGGTGTCCACAGGTTTGGGTACCACTCCGCTATCTCTGCCTCATATCAGAGAGAGTGAAAAGAGCATGGGTCAGCCATGATGTCTGGTACAGGAGATAGTGAGGGGACTGGAGACGATGCCAAGATGACTGGAGAAGGAGAGGCGAATATGAGAACGATGGTGAGGAAACCAAACCTCCTGCTCTGAACAGTCTGCAAATGCGGGAAAGTTTCAGAGCTGCATCCGGATCCAAACTTTACAGCTCAGCCCATCTCTAATATTTATTCCCTTCTTCATCCAACAACCCCCATCCTCCCTCCCCTCAAAAAAACAAACCCAAACCCATAAAGCTACACACCTATCACAACTTTCTGCAAAGGAAACATCCTGGGCCCTTGCAATTGCAAAGGTAATTCAGATATAAGCAACTTTCACACCCATCTTGCCTTGCATGCCGAATATCAGTTTCATCATTAATATCAGATGCCAGCTAAATATTGTCAATGTTGTCCTGAAATATCCCCGTTCAACTCAGAGTCCTTAACAAGCACACACAGCTCAAGCTGTTAAAGTCAAGGCCAACTTTGCTGAAGAAGGGAAGCTATTCTGGTACGAGATCAGCCCATTGATAAGGTAAGCAAGAAATCTTCATCTTCCTAGACTTCTGCTCTACCTTCAGACAACGATAGCGACCTTCTGCTGGCATAGGAAATTGCCCATGGTACAGCTTATGCTGAACTAAAATATTCATATTTTTAGTCTTTTTTTAATATTGCCCCCTCCCTGAAATAGAAACAAAGAGAAAAAAGAAAAATAGTTCATCCACTTTCCCTCCCTCTTCACCTCCACTTTTAAAGCAAGAACCTGGTATCTGACTCTCTGCCATCACAAGCCAGTCAAACTAAATTATTTCACTATAAATATGAGAAGACAAATGCTTGCAATGACAAAATACAGGTAGTGTTTTTAAATGGAATGCTTTTATTTAACAAAAGCCTTGGCACAGAATCGCTCCAATGTCCCCACAAGAATTTCCTTTCATGCAGACGACCTAGCGAATGTTTACACTACGCACAGAAGGGCAGAAAACAAAAAGCTAAGAAATGTCTTCCTACCACATGCCGCAGCCTCCTGTGCAGCAAAGTTTGACATAGCCAGCCATGCGTGTCAGGGAACGACTCCTTTTCAGCTATAGGCAGAATACACAAGGCACTGATTTTGTAAATAAAGTGCACAGAGAATGTATTTTCTCTCAGTAAAGGACCCATCTTTATTACATTCAGCTGCCTTTTCTGCAGCCCCTCGCCATTTGAAAAGTTTAATCAATATGTTAACATAGTGCGTATACAGGGCAGTTGTTTCAGGAACTGTTCCAAGAAATTCTTGCTTAGAAGCTCCAGAGAACAAATTGTGACATTGTCATTTTGACAGAATCAGACTGCTTCCCTGATTAGCTAAAACCAGTCTCATTTATTTTTCATGCCTTTATTAAGAAAATGTAACTTTGTAGGCTAGCCACCCAGTAACAGCTACCCGAGAACGTTTTGTAACTACGAGCATGTAGAACTCTGCTGATGCACGGGGTTTCTTCCCCTGCAAAGGCTCAGACTCCCTTCAAAACCGAGCGGGTTTGTGTGTGACTTTGCAATCTGAGAATGTGAACTAGTCGGCAGGACACTGTGGTAAATATAAATCTGGCACTTACCCACAACCAGTCCCTCGCAGTCTGACATGGTGTGAACAGTTCTCTTCAACCGTACGTAGGAAAACCACAGGAAAATACAAACTCACTTTCTTCTGTTAGGGTAGGCAGAGGAAAAAAATATCTAACCCTTCTCCTATAATGTACATCTACCCACCCAGGGAGTTGTAGCAACAATCCCGTCTTTGCCTTCTCATTATGGGATGTAAAGATAAGAATGTGCTTTTGTGCCAAAAGAGCATGCTATTGGTGGATAAATTTGTTGTCATCCCTCCCCTCCACAGAGTTTCCTCTTTAATGTCACAGAGGCAAATTACACTGCTTGAAAGGCCATAGAATATTTATGAAACTGCTTTTAAGAGCTAAGCTGAAAATCTGTATTGAACAAACTGGCTAATTGCTGTATGGTGAAGTTTGTGGCGGGAGCTGCAGTGCTAGGACAGTGGTTTTCAACCTTTCTTCATGTGTGGACCCCCAAAAAATGTCAAATGGAGGGGCGGACCCCTTTGGAAATCTTAGACATAGTCTGTTGACCCCCAGGGTCAAAGGACCACAGGTTGAAAACCACTGTCCTAGGGCATTCCTAGTTCTCTGCTGAGTTAGTGTCACAAGAACTCCTCGGTTTTTTGTGTCATTCTTGAGATATACTGTGTAGCTTTTGCCTTGGTATATATCCAGATCTATGGACTAGCTATGGGCCTGAACAAAGAGTGAAAACTCCTCAGATCTGAACAGTCCTGTGCTTCGACTCCACAGGAGTCCTGCCTCTTTTCAGGACATTCTGAATTCTACAGAGTTCTCCATCCCTATTCCTGCTCCATCCCCTTTGCACTTCTGGGGAAGCTCCTGGTGTAGGGGAGATGCCTGGAAGACAAGGCAGAAAGCCACCTATACTCTCCCCAGGTGCATGCTTAGTGTAGCTCAGACACACCCAAAGATCTCATCCTCTTTTGTCAAATGCATGGCATCAATGATGCAGGAGCCCTTGCTTTCCTTGAGTCAGGTGCACAATGACACCACCAGATTGCCCTGTGCCATGCACCTCAGAAAGTGCACAGGACAGGCCTCTCTCCAGTTATTGTCCTGGATCATCCATGCCTGAAAACACCCTACAGAGGGGAAGCTAGGGGAGGAAATCCCTGCACTGCATTCTGCCCTTGTTATTTCATTGGAGTGGGTGGAAAAGGGACTTCCCCTTAGTCTCTCAAAGTTCCTGGGCAAATAGGGAGGTCCTGTGTCTCTGTGCAGGCTCTGGCCCTTTCTCATTCCTGGTCACTGCATGAAGCATAATTGGAGAAGCTCTACCAGGGAGTGTCCCAGGCTGTGGCAACCTGTAGGTCTCCTGGTGGAGCTACAAGAGGGTTATTCAGTGAGGGGACTCTCACATGGATGGCAGCTATGCAGTGATGATAATAAAGTTGCATCCTGCATTCTATTTTCCAGGGATGTTCTACAGGGCTGGGGAGAGAGGCTATGTGCCCCCTCTGGGCCCTGTCCATTCTTCTACTCCCTCCTCCACATAAACCCCAGAGTCAGAGCACCGTCTGTCAGATCTGGAGGGAGAAGGATGACTCCACAGAGGTGGCTGAGCCCCACTTCTGCTGAGAAGGATCAGAGGAAGATCCATACATGGAAGAAACCTTCCAGGCACAGATCTGAGAGGAACAGTCTGGACCAGCCTTTGGAGCTTGGCTTTTTCTCCAGCTGTTGAGCAGAGTGCTGTCTTGCACACTTTACAAAGGGCACAGCTGCTCTCCCCACTTCTTGTGCAACTTCACTGCACTTTTCACTACTTAAGTGTATTGGCCACACATGCACATACAGCCTTCTTAGCGAGGCACAGTTAGGTCCCGATCTTGCAAGTGCTTCCACTCGAGCTTAACTTTATGCATGTAAAGAGCCCCATTGATGTCAATGGAACTGCTCCCGAGTAAAGCTAAACATGAGTAAGTGTTTGCAGGATCAGGGACTTTGCGAAAAACCCTGTGCAAGATGCTTATGCAGGACATACAATTATCCAAATGGTTGTAGCTTGGTCAAATAAAAACTAAATTTTCATTTTTACACTCATGACACTTATCCTCAAAGAGGGCTATTTCCATCCCCACTTTAAACTTTCTACCCTGAGTCATCTGGGCCATAAAGTTGTTTGGTTTTTTTAAATGGTTATAAGATTTTTTTTTCCATGTGAAAACTATATTTCTCTCCACACTCAAAAAGGAGCAGAACCTTATTTACTCTCTTATTAGTCTCTAAGGTGCCACAAGTACTCCTGTTCTTATTTACTCTGGGATTCTGGTGGGCAGTGAGGGAGGGGACTCACCTTTTGATAGAGAGCAAAGGTGAAGTTATGAGTAAGACTGGATGTTCACCAGGGCAAAAAGTGCAAGAACCATAATTTGAGTTAAAGAATAAAAGGGAGGGGAAAATTACAACACACATTTGAATAATTGTTAGGATAATATGAGAAAAGTGTTAAATAGGTGTCAATAATGGCTCTAGGCTGTGATTTCCAAAGGACTGCAAGGGAGTCAGGCTCCATAAAATTCAATGGGAGTTGGATGTCTATCTTATGTATCGGGGGTAGCCGTGTTAGTCTGTATCCACAAAAACAACAAGGAGTTCGGTGGCACCTTAAAGACTAATAGATTTATTTGGGCATAAGCTTTCGTGGGTAAAACAAACACCTCACTTCTTCAGATGCATGAAAAAAGTGGGGTTTTTTACCCACGAAAGCTTATGCCCAAATAAATCCGTTAGTCTTTAAGATGCCACCGGACTCCTTGTTATCTATCTTACAGCACCCATCACTGTATTATCTAAGCACCTCCCACGTAAAACCGATAGAAATAGCAAAGTCTCTTAATGGAGTTCCTGGGCCATCTCCCCTTTACAGGGTTGGAGCTCTGCTTGGGGTCAGAGTTTTCTTGGAAGGATTTGGGAAAAATAAAAGGGCTGTTCAAATTGGGAGGGTCACTTCTGAAGGAAAGGCTTTCTCAGAGAGGAAGGTTTTGTAACATTTCCTAAAGATGATCAGACTCTGGATTCATCTGATCTCCTCTGGAAGGTTGTTCCAGAGCCGGCTCTCCCTCAGCTGCCTTGGAACAACCCACCCTTAAAGCAGATAGAGAACAAAGCACCAAACTCCATACGGAATAGGTGTTAAAAACTAGAAAGCATGTCTTATGTGTCCTAGAACATGTTATCTACTCCTACATTATGTGGTTTAATGCTATTTAAAAAACTCAGATCATTCTTCCGTACTCTGCCAGAAAGGATATTCACAGAACATTTGTAAGAATTCATGGAGTCTTGAGCATGAGCAAGCTTTTGGTCATGGTCTTGGTCACTAAAAACACACAGGGTCCAAAAGTCATAGTCACTAAAAACACACAGGGAAAAATAAATTTAAGCACCTAGATGATTTAGGAGCCCAAGTCCCATTGACTTTCAATGAGAAAGGGCCAAATTTACGAAGGTGTTTGTAGATTTAGGCACCTAAAGGGGCAAATAAGCACTTCTGTAAATTCTGTTAGCTGACTAAGTGAGTTAGACACCTCATTCCCAATGCCTTCAAATGGGAATGAGGTGCCTAATCTGTTTAGGCACTTTTGAAAATCCCACTAGGTACTTATCCACATCTTTAGGCATCTAAATACCTTTGAAAATCTGGCTCTTGGTGCCTAAATCACACAGGTGCTTATGAAAATTTTATCCACAGCCTTATGGAGCCAATTCCGCTATTCTTATGGTGGAACAGCTTTTTAGAAGAGGAAGGTTTGCAGAGTTTTCTAAAGATGGTCATTGATCAGGGCTCTGGATTCATCTCTCTCCTCTTGAAGTTTGTTCCACAGCCAGACTCCCTTGATTGAGCATGCTCTGTCCCGAGATGTCACTCACTCACTTCAACTTGGGCTTTGTAAGTTTCATTGTCCCTGAAGAGAGCAGCTATCACAATGGTTCACAGCTCAAAATTCCATCTTTAATGTACCTGGGGCTTGATCCATGAATTGCTTTGAAAATGGGGAGATCCATCAGTGTGAAGAGAATTATCCTACTGTAGAGGAAAAGGGTAGGGAGGTGAATAGCAAAAGAGATGGCTTGATTGTGGGAGGAGCAGAAATTCTCTCTTTATGGCAAGGAAAGGGAGACTACTGCCCTGTGAGAAGGGGTAAAGGAATGGGGTTCTCTCATGCTGGAGGGGGTCCTTCTTCACTGGGGAACAGAATCTATGGATCTTTTGCGATTTTTAAGAACAGGTAGGACAAACACCTGTGAGGGATGGTCTGGGTTTACTTGATCCTGCCTCAGCAAAGGGGGCTGGACTTGATGACTTCTTGAATTCTATGATTCTAGGAAACATATACATGTGTGACTTTACTCCCTGAGTGGTCCCATAGGCATAGGGGTTTGCTGGCTCAGGCCCTTAAGCCTGGCTTACAGGTCAAATTTACCCCATTTCCAGCCATGGATGTACCTGTGCTGGTCCAAACCCCTGTGCAGTGGAGGAAGCTATGACTGGCATTGGCTGGACCTCACATCCCACTGGAGTGTGGTAAGGCATGCTCTAGAATTACCCATGAAAGGGCTCAGCTAATCTCGTCACTTATCTGGTGGTACAGATGAAGTGTTCTCATTCACTCTCCATTTATCTCTCTTGGCAGAGGGAAATCACTGAGAGTGAGAATGATTTCTTGAGGTAATCAAGTCAGATCTGATTATTACATTTGCAGTTTTCCATGAGCATCTTATAGTCCAATTCCACAGGCATTTATATCTCACATCGGTGTGATTTCCATGCCATTTAAGTAGAAAATGACTGAAATACATTTCCTCCCTTCTAATTTATGCAAATCAGGTTGGAATATTTTTCATTATGTGAAGAGATTCCTGTCTATTAGGTGTTGGAGGAGATACAAGACCAAATAGGAAATTGGGGGTTGGGTGGGGGATGGAAAGAAGCAGTCGGCTGAAATTAGTATATTTATATCAGCCTATAAAATCAGTCACTTAGAGCATTAAAAAAATATAGTCAGTCCTGCAAGTTAAAAGTATCCCAGGTAATCTCCATGTATGAATCAGACACATGCAAAGTAGACAGTCTATGCTCTCAACAGCAGAGGACGCCTCTTTTTTCAAAGTTATGGATTCATTATTAAAAACATTTTTTGCCTGAACAAACATACTGGTTGTGGCCAGTCAAAAGACAAGGGGCCTGAATCTCCTGTCACCCAAGTATAAATCAGGAGTAATGTTACTGGAGTCACTTGAGTTACACTGTTGTAAAATGCACATAAACTACAGGAGAATCAGGCCTAATGCATCCCCTGTTACCAAACACTCCTCCAAAATACAAGAATTACTGGAGTCTCCAGAGGATAAACCCACTCTCTCCTGCCCCAGGTCCCACTCATGCCCTACCCCTACCCTGGGGGCTGCACAGGAGCATGGGGTAAGGCTGCCTATGGTGACCCGGTGCCTCTGCTTCACTGGGGTCATTTCCAAGGGGGCCATTCTGGCCCCTTTCCACCACCAGAATGACATGAAGTGGTTGGAGTGGGGAGCCATCATCCAGTTCCTAGTATTTAGGACAAAGCCACGAATTAATCTTAACTTTTACCTACACTGTGATGGTTACACTTCAGTTCTTGATTATTCACACAGCAAAGTAATGGTTATAGAACAGTTGGTATAAAGGCCTCACCCTCTGCTCCTTAATCAATGCTTTTACCTAAGTAAAGCAAGCAAGTTCAGACCCAAAGCACAATGACCATTAAGTGCCAGTGAAAGGCATTTTCCCCCCTATGGTCTTCTGACACATGATCTTTTTGGATTTTCAATTCAGTGGGTAGAGAAGCGTAATAAGCTTCTTGCAATACTCCTGAGGGAATTCTGTGCCAAAAAAATTCTGCCCACAATATTTTAAAATTCTGCAAATTTTATTTGTCAAATAAATGCAGAGGCTTCAGCATAGCAGTAGGGAGCACAGGCCACTGGCTGCATGGAGATGGAAGATCACCCTTCCGCCTCACCACCCCACCCCACCCCGCATCCTCCCGGGACATGGACTCAGTGGTGAGGCTGCACCTGCCCCTGACACAGCTCAAGGGCCGGGTCTGCCCCAGAAACACCCCGAGACCCTGCCTCTCCGCATCAAGCAAACGAGAGGGACAGAATCTTGGAAGCGCGCCCAGCCCTATCCCCCAATCCAGGTGTGGGCGGGCAGGCAGGCTCATCCCGGCAGGATCCAAGTGTGGAGGGGGGGGGTGCAGGTGTAGGGTGAGAGGGCTCTGTGGGGGGCAATCTGGGTGCAGAGGAGATCTAGATGCATAGGGGATCATTGGAGGGGTGAAGGTGGCTGGGGCTCAGCAGAGGGCGTCTGGGTGTGGGGGGGCTCAGCAGGGGGTTCAAGGTGCAGGAGGGTGGGGCTCATTGGGAGGGGGTTTGAGTGCAGGGGTCTCAGTGGAGGGTGGTCTGGGTTCAGCACTGGTGGTCCAGATGCAAGGGAAGGGGAGGGGCTCAGTGGGTACCTGAATGCATGGGGGTGAGGCTCCATGTGGGGTGGTCTCACTGCAGGGGGTTTGGTTCAGTGGGGCAGGGGTTTGGGTGCAGGGGGTCAGGATCAGTAGTGGGTATGGGCATAGGGGGGGTTGGATGCACAGGGGCTGGGGATCATTGTTTCCTGTACAATGATCCCCCCATGGCTGAGTAGCAATGGGGGCAAGAAGCAGGGGGCAAAGCTTCCTGCAGCCAGGGGATGTTTCTGGGGGTGGGTTTGACCCAGCCTGCCTCTGACCACTCCTTGCAGGAGAAGTCGTCATTCTGTGCTCCCGCATCTCCAGCCCAGCCAAGACTAGCAGCTGAGCCTGGTGCAGGGTAGGAGCTACCAGCCGGGGCATCCCCATCCCCTCCCCCATCAGGATTTACTTCTCCATTGGCTGCTTCGGATGCCCAAAACGGCATGCCTGTGCTACTGGGGAGAGGCACATGACTGCCTTTGCAGCTTCCCTTTTCTCTCCTGTCAGAAGTCATTTTTCTGCAGGGAAGCAAAGAAATCTGTGGGGAACATGAATTCTGTGCATGTACAGTGCACACAGAATTCCCCCAAGAATATTGCAAGGTAATTTGTAACACTGACAATACATCACGAAGAAGCATTAAGGATTATTTTCTCAAATTATTTTCAGATGTGGAAGTGGGAGTTGATTGAAAAAAAAGGGAGGAGAATATGACATTTACAATAACATTTATAACTGACAGTAATATGTAAAGTGATAGTAATTACCACACACACAATAGAATTTACAGTAGTTTTGTACATACGAGATCCTGACATTAGAAACACATACACATTTTGCTCTATAGTTTGGGATTTTTAAAGCCAGATTCTTACTGGTCACAACTGAATGTGAGCTTGGTATTCCAGAGAGAAAAAGTCTCCATCTCCTCTGATGTCACCCCAGAGAGAAGATTAGAAGATTATCTGTGTCAGGTGGCAACAATCCAGCAGCACAGAATAGAACTTTGCACATTCAAAGAGAAAAAATGAGGGGAGAAATTCCAGCCATCTCTAAGAAACGTATATCTCACAAGTCTATTGCTGGCTCACAAAGAAAATGTTTTATGCAAAGGTGTTTCTATACAGTAAATAAAATAAGAAGATCAAAAGACTTGGAAGAGGATTTGTCTTTGAGAAGGAAAGAGTAGATAGTCCATGAGTCTCCGTGGCATTTCAGTCCCATTCTATTTATAAGCAGCTGCTTTCTCTAGGGAGAAGTTACAAAGGACCATTGAAATTAAGTGGAGAAAATATTAATGCCAACTACCATTTGAAAGGTGGGATTGTTTTTTAGCTGCAGCAATGGCTGCTAATATACTGGAATTAAACTGAGCATGTAAGCTTAAATCTGACTTGCCGTGAGCATTTGTCTGGATAAAATTTGTTTGCACAGCTATTTGCAGAAGGTGAATACAAAAGGACACAAACTGGGCTTCTCACACTCACTAAGAAATGTGAGCAAATGTTCACCAGCATTCTTGCAGTATTCACTCAGTGCAGAGAGAGAGCACGAGACCAATGTAAAGGCCATTCTTCCATCAATATACAGTAGATCTCCAAGCATAATTCCAATTAGTGTTAATGGGGGTTGCCAATGTAAACTTTCCATGTGTTAATAGGTAGTCTCAAGGGGGAAACTGAAGGAGCAAAAGAACAATTATACAATTTAGGCCTGATCCTCCTGCCCCTGGTTTCAATAGCAGCTTTGCCATTTATTTCCATGGGAGTAGGATCGAGCCCTTTCTATTCCCCTACAGCTGAATTTACTTTGCACTTGTGGAGGAAAAAGAGCTTAAATCTCTGAAGGTAAATATTATGTTATCGAGTGGTGGATCTGAGGCGCAAGTGAGAGTCTAGCAAACCAAGAAGGCTTGGCAGCTGCAAAAACAAAATCCAGGCAGACAGATGCTCTCTGCAATGAGGCCGGTCTTAAAAGATTCACAAATGAATGGGCTCTGCAAGGTTTTCAGTGTTTCCTACCAAAATTCCTATAAATCAGCCTTTTTGGGCAGGGAGGCGGAGAGGAGTAGAATCAGTTACATCCCCAGACAGCTTGGATCTCCAAGGTTAACTGACAAAAGACTGGAGAGCTGGAATGTCCCGGGAGGAATTAAGAAGGGGCAATGTCATCCTTTCAGAAGGCAAAAGCCACCGCTTTAGTTATGGACTGTAAGTGCTTCGGAGACTAATTGCTGCCGTCTGTGACCAAGGATTTCAATTCAGTAATAAAGGAAGGTGAGGTGCCAGATACCATGAATTATGGAACCTTGCTGGGAATACTAAATCTTGTTTTAAGAGAAGGAAAACCACACTCCTTTATTGAAAGTATGAGGATCAATGCCAATTAGAACACTAGAGAGAGCAGGCGAGACAGAGATGAACCTCTCGCCTGCGCCTGAGAGAAGGAGATTAATTAAAAGTGGGCCGAAATAGAATAAAAATAGAACATCAGGCCCGAATAGCCCCATGTTTTAATAAATAAGGCTTCACTATCTTTTGTCTCTAATATTTTCCACCTGTGTACATTTAAATAAAGAAAGACATTGTTACCATTAAAAAAAAAAAAAAAAAATACTCGCCAACGGTGACCATAAAGGGGCATCTGCGAGGTCATAGCTTCCCTCCATACTTGAAACAGGAGCAAAGCATGTGATATCTGCCGGAACATGCTGACTCGTTTAGAAATAGAGTGACCAGATAGCAAGTGTGAAAAATCTGGACAGGAGCTGGGGAGTAATCGGCACCTATATAAGAAAAAGCCCCAAATATCAGGACTGTCCCTATAAAATGGGGACATCTGGTCACCCTATTTAGAAGGGTAACAAGAGATGTGCTCGATGACCAGGCCAGAGGCTGATACATCTACCCCTCTATAGCAGTGGTTCTCAAACTTATTTGATTGCGCCCCTCCTTCTTTGTGTCTGTAGTAGTTTACGCTCCCCCCGTCCTCTCACCACACAAGTACATCTACAGATATAGGCAGCAGTGCTTCACTTAAAATCAGTTTTGGCTTGTTTTTCCACTTGAGTTGGGTTTTTGTCTGTTGCACAAATGAGCCAAGGATCCATTGTAATAAGAGCAAAAGCAAAACTGTGACTGTGGTCCATGTGCACACTCTGGCCTTATCTACACTACTGGGCTTCTCACACTCACTAAGAAATGTGAGCAAATGTTCACCAGCATTCTTGCAGTATTCACTCAGTGCAGAGAGAGAGAGCGCGAGACCAATGTAAAGGCCATTCTTCTATCAATATACAGTAGATCTCCAAGCATAATTCCGGGGTAAGTCGACCTAAATTACGCAACTCCAACTATGTGACTAACGTAGCTTAGGCTGATTTACTGCAGTGTCTCTACACCATGCTGGGTTGATTAGAGACACTCTCCCATTGACTTACCTTACACTTCTCTTTCCGGTGGAGTACCGGAGTTGATGGGAGAGCAATTGGTGGTCGATTTAGTGGGTCTTCACTAGAACCGTTAAATTGACCTCCAGTATATCGATTCTCCGCAGTGTCGATCCCCGGTAAGCGTAGACAAGCCCTATGTCATAGCAAACAGATTAACATGCAGATGGCAACAACTTTCTATAATGCTATGCAAGCTTAACAGAAATCCATCAAAATGCACAGCACCATCTAGAGTCAAATGCACAGTGCCATCTGAGGACCTGCTCGTTATTCATTGCTGTGGATAAAATGTGTGCAGTACATTTTTCTCCCTAAAGCTTCTCACAAATACATTCTATGCCTCCCGGGGGGCCTGCCTCCCAGTTTGAGAGCCTTTGCTCAATAGCAATCCCAGTTTGAATCTCATCACATCTCATCTCCACAGCTTCAAACTTTTGGGAATCATCATCAGCGAACAGCAAGCACCAAATAGGTGGTAAAATCAGATGATCCTCCAGATGATTTCAGAGCAGGAAACTAACTGCAACCTTCAAGGTGCAGAGTCAAGGTCTCCCATCCAGGGAGATGGGATGAATTAAGAGAATGATAATGGAATCAGAGTTGAGCAAACAATGGAGGAAAACTATTCACTAGGGTGTTCATAAAATCTGCAGCATAATTCAGTCTGGTCACATTCACACCCATTTTCATTTACTTCTTTGCAAACATTTGTCAATGGCATTGGATAGCAGGAAAGGTTGCAGAGGAACTTTGGTTTTTATTTATTTGGAGAATAAGAAACACCATCACAATTAGCATAAACTGTTGACCTTTCTGTCAATGTCTGCGAAGAGGCCAAAGACTCAGTGGGAAAAGGGAATGAGCAACTCCATTGCCATTTAAGTGTCCTCTCTAGGTCAGGGTTGATCAAGGCATCCATGGATCTCGAAGTGCTTGAGGAAGATGGTATTTTTATTCCCATTTTATAGATTAAGAAACTGAGGCACAGGGCGAAGTGACTTGCCCAAGATCAGCAAACCAGTGGAAGAACCAGGTATTGGACCCAGGTTTCCTGAATCCCACTGCAGTGCCCTATCCAGTAGGCCATGCTGCTTATCTGTGATAAAAATGGAGGAATTCAGTACGCAGGGATGTCAAATCAATTCATCACTTGAGATAAATGTCTTAAATACGCTGTGTAGCATTTGCTTATCATCATCAGGAAAAGGGAAGTGAAAGCAATAGTAGGGAGGAGAAGAGAGAAATGAAGAGAAGATACCAAGGGAAGAGAAGAGGAGGAAGAAAAGAACATGTGAGATTAGTCTTTGAGGCAATAAAAATACATGTTTGTGTATCTGCCATAAACTTGGGCACACATTTGCACATAGAACTACATGCACAATCAAAGCTATGGCTTTATTTTCTGGGTACTACACCTTTAAATTTCTAGGGACTATACCTATCTGCATGCATATCACAGAATAGTCAACACTAGGCTCACCCGTGCTGACTTTACTTTTATTCTTCCTTATTTTGTTGTTTCCCTTACTCTAAAATAAATGTCTGGCTGAAAGGATATGGTTGCTTTTTGGTGCATGGATAAACATATGCAGGAGTACGTTAAGGCTTGTTGAAAATTTCCAATCAAAGTGGTTTTCAATGGAAAATTGCATTTTCAACTAAACAAAATTTTCTGTGAAAAGGGTCTTTCCACAGTATTTTTTCCCCTTTTTCTTTGAAAAACTGAAAGCTCCAAACCCAAAATATTTCACTTTGGAAATGCTGCTGAGAAGACAAGTGGGAGTTGTCATTCAGTTGCTTCATGTCCTCATTTTCATTCTAGGGTTTGGGCTCCTCAACTGGACAACAACTCCCACAATGCTTCATGGCCAGGGACTCCAATGATGCACCGCCCCCTCTTCAAAGGTGGAGATTGTGGTGCATCATGGGAGATGTACTCAAAGCTTATAAAGGAGAATGGAGACACGAGACAGTTGAACTATAACTGCTATGAGGTGCCATAGCAGCATTTCCAAATGGGAAAAAAAAATGAAAATTTTTCAGCAGAAATCTGATTTTAATTTTTCAGTGGAAATTCAAAAGTTTTCCAGGGAAAATCCATTTAGAAAGACTTCCCGACTTTAGGCAAGACTTTATAGCATCACATTAACAGTGACGTCCAGTGGTTCCCTGGAAGGTAAATTAAGACCTGACCTTGTAACCACAACTCACAGCAGTAATTACTCACACCAGCTGTCCTATTGAGTACAATTTTCCAAAGGATTGGGTCCCAATGCAACATATGACAAGTACAATTAATTGAATGTAACAATTACAAAACATTTTAGCATGCAAGTCAAACAGTAGAAATTGAGGCTCTATTCCCCAACAGTTCCAGCACTACTGCTGCCTATCAATAGCAGCCCTGCTTGGCCACCTATTGTAGTTCTTCATTATCCTCCTTTCCCTGTTGGCACAAATCCTTCCAGGCCAGTGTTTTTGCTATGTCCTGGACGCATCTCCTGTCTATGTCTTTATTAACTCACAGCAATGACAGGAACTAATGGAAGCAGGGGAGTGAAACCTTGGCTGTAAAATCCTGGAATATAGACGTTCAGCAGGGGGTGTCCGCGTGGAATTGCTAGCGCATTGTGTGGAGTGCTTTGCCAGAACTGGATCAGATGTGCTGAAATGACACCCCCGGGCCATCAAAGCAGTAGTTAATGTGAACTAATAATGGGTCCCAGCATTTTTTAAACACAGGATCAGTTTATAGTTATTTTTTATCAGAAAATTATACTGGCAAAAATTACAAGAACTTAGTACTGGTGATGTTAACTTGCCAAGAATAGATAGGAAAAGTGCAAAGGGTACAGAGCTGAAAATTAAAACTCCAGGGAATTTTTTAATTTAGAGAGCAGCAGAAACTCAAAGAAATCTGTCTCACAGCAGAGCCCATGTATAAGGAAATTCATGTGTAGTCAAGTGTCAGGATATTTCTTCAGTGCAGGGCAACGTGTCGATTGCATTTCCAGTCAGAGTGAACCTTTGCTTAGAGTGAAGTTTTTTGTAATGGTGAGTTTTCATTTTAGTTCATTTGCGCAAAAAGCTGCTGTGTATTTGTAAAGGGTTAAGACTCCTTTCTTTCTCCCCACTCTTACGGCCTCATTCTGCCACTCTCACGCTGACTAGCCCAGAACTCTGCAAGTGGTCCTGTTGTACAGGCACTGCACTCTGACCCTCCATTCTAAAAGGCTCATTGGATTAAGTTCTGCCCTCAGAGGGGTGTGCACTTCTCCCACTGAAGCCACTGAGATTTGCATTTGCAGGTGAAGGCAGAATTGGGTCCCATGCTCTCTCGGAGCCAATAAAATGTTGTTTATTTACCAATAAACTCCCAGGGATATTAAATTGGTAACTCCACCATTGGTACAGTATCCTTTTCAAACAAAGGGTCTACGGCCCTGGGGAACATGCTGCAGAGTTATTTCATGCCTTGGCTCTGTCACTGACAAATTACAAAGCAGAGCTAGATTCTGCCATCTTTGGTGCAATAACTCCAGCTACAGGGGCACTATCTCCTCCCATTACTCTGGGCTTACACACTGCGGATGCTCATCTGCACAGTGAGGATGGGTTTATTCCCGTCCCAGCCCTCCAGACTCTAGTATGTGCAGAATGCTGCTGCCTGCTGGCTTACCCATACCAAGCATAGCACCCACACCCTCAGACACTTCCACTTATGGCTCCCAGTCCATTTCAGGAATCAGGGCAACATTATTCTCTTTGTCTTTGAGAGTCCCTTTCTCTTGAATCGTCTTTCTCTCTCCTATTCTCCCTGGGCTGCCCACTCTTCTAGCACTGGGCTACTCACTACCACTCACTCCATGCCATCTTGAACAGTTGGTGGAAGAGCCACCTTCTCTGCAAATCCTGTTACCCTTCTAGTATCCGTGTACTGCACTGACTCTCCCTGTCATTTTGAACCTCAGTTGAGAGCATCTCATTACTCCCCGGCTCCCTTTTGAGTTCCCTCTCCCCCTGCTGTATACTAGTTAGCTATGTCTGAGAAAAGCCTGATGGTCTTGCACCTAAGGCACTGGACTGGGACTCAGGCAATCTAGGTTCAGTTTGTGACAGTGCGACCCTGTGTGAAACATCCAACCACTCTGTGCCTCCGTTTCCTATCTGCAAAATGGAGAGAACAAGACTTACCTTCTGTTTTATCTATTTCATTTGTAACCTCTCCGGGGCACATGCTGTCTCTTACTATTTGTTAACAGCACATACCACGAAGAGGCCCGGTCCTTGGCTGTAATTATGCTACTGTAACATTAAGTACTTGCATATTTTATGTCTAAAATGTGTTTTGTGACAGAGCATGTATGAAATACACTCTACTAAAGAAAGGTGTATTGCATTCTTGATTACTAAAATTGCCATATCTCATACATAATTCTACCTCAATCCATCTCACTAAAACAGAATGCATCTAGGACTGTTTGTTCAGCTATGGATGGTTGAAATGATGCTATCATTGACATAACAACTGTTATAGCCATGGAAAGAATATTAGTTTCAGAATCCTTCTGGCCAATACCCCAAGATGAAACCAGCAATGCATTATGTAGCCCATGCTACTATATAAATATTATTTTGAGGATGGCAAGATAAAAATTAGTAGGCATAACAATTAATGATGAAGGAAAAAGCCAAGATTTATGAGATGAAAACCTGACTTGATGCTGTCTCTTTAAAATTACACTTGAACAATGCATGGAAAAGTAAACCTTTTCCATCACGTCCACATTCCTTCTGCACCTCAGAATTGTAATTAGTGACAACGGGGTGGGGGTGGGGGGTGGGATTCATTTGACAGTTGTCCTCAGGGCAGACTTTTTACTTCTATCTACATCTACACAGCTCTCTATTACTGTTTCCCCTGGCAAAACTCCTCCTCCACTTCACTGGGTTCCTTAGCACAGACAGGAGCAGATGTAGGGCTAATCCACATTTTCTCCTCTATTGATAAATACTTTGCTTAGCCACTACTGGACTAAGTATTTAATTTTCCAAAGATGGACGATGATGCAGTGGGACACACACAGCATTAGGTGAACAGAAAACTCCTCTTTGTAATCCTGCCTGCTGGATTGTGTGAAATAACAGGATCTAAATTAAACACCATGGGCCAAAGTCATCCCTGGGGTAACTCTATTGATTCAAATGTACTTTATTTGATTTGACTACATTAAACCAGGAATGAACTTGGCCCACGGTGTTTATACCGTGTTGGATGATATCGCCAGGAAATTTGAACTTGAGCTTCACACATGTATAAACTTGACTGTTCTGGCTGAGACACTGATACTATTGCTGCATTTAGCTTGTTGTTCTTTGATCTGGATCTGTCATCATCCCTTATGAGTATTTCTTTATAAAGGTTAGCTGGGCCTTCTGAAAATATGAGGAGTAATACAGAAATCCTGTCTACATGCAAAATGTGGACTGTATGGACAGTATTTTTTCCAATTAGTCCAAATACAAAAACATACCTCTATCATTTATTTCAGATCAGTCAGTATAAGGTATACACTGTGGTAGGAATCTCTCCTGAATACACTAAAAAGTGAATCAGTACCCAGTACATTAAGATGCAAAGAATATAACTTTCGGAAGAACTAATGGTGCATAAATGCAGCCAGAGATTTCCCAGCGCTGGAATTTACAAGGTTAAATTACAGATTTCATGCTACTGTTGAGAAGGAATTTGAAGTTCACTCAGATTCCTTGGGAGTTCAGCAAAGAGCTTTCTAGAGGGTAACAGATTTGGTGGGTCAGCCTGGTTTCCCTATCACAGCAGAGGCCATAGCATTCTGCAGTTACTCAGCAACCCTCACTCATCTGATGGATGCCACCTTGCCAGGCCATGAGCAGATTGTGTGTGTAGACTTTACTTACATGGAGATGAGCAAAAGTCAGACGCAGAGCCTGATTCTGTACCACTGGAGTCAATGGGAGCATTGCCATTGGCTTTATTGGGAGCAGGAGCAGGCCTATATTGAGTAATGTATAATATTTGCAATGAAGGAATATATCCATTAATTTACCCAGCAACTTTTTAATACCCCATCTCACTATCTGGTGCTGTATGTTTTCTGAGCCTTCAGTTTATCTTCACAACCACTAACTAGCCATACTGTATTTATTCTGTACTATATTATTCTGTACAGAGACTGGAAGAAGCCAAAACCTGGTCTCTTTTTCCATCTGTGTGTCTGCATTGTATGTAATTGTGATTTTCATGGTCAGATCTTGCAAACAGGGATTTCATTGCTTGATATCCATCGCTACACCTCTAGCACTACATCTTTGACACTTTGCAAAGTAATATGCACGCTAAAAGCCCAATCCTGCAACCCTCACCCTTGTAAATAATCCTTGTAAATAATCCTTAAACAAGTAGCATCACTGAATTCATTGGGACTACTCGCATGAATAAAGGTTGCAGGATTCCTGGTTCCAATGATATATATAAATAATAATATTGTTGCATTATGAAGCATTAACTGGAAAGAACTACCTGATCTTTGGACATGTTTAAAAAAATATTTCTAGCATGCCCTATCCAGTGACACAATGCGGTGCATGATATACCCTGTTTCCCCGAAAATAAGACAGTGTCTTATATTAATTTTTGCTCCCAAAGATGCGCTAGGTCTTATTTTCAGGGGATGTCTTATTTTTCAGAAATGAAAAATGCCTTATCGGTGGATGCCTTATTATCGGGGAGGTCTTATTATTGGGGGGATGCCTTATATTACAACGAGAGGCAAAACTGTAAGTAGGCCTTATTTTCGGAGGATGTCTTATTTTCGGGGAAACAGGGTAGAACATTCATATTGAGCTAGCCATAAAGGAAATGGATATAGCCAATAATATCCAAGGCAATATCAAAATCAGGATTTCAGGCCAGACTACATAAAAACTAGCAGTTTGGGCATTAGTATTGAAGGCTGGGAGAGGTAGAGTACCCAGTACACTGTATTCTCTCAGTGAGCCACCAAGGGCTGGGAAGGTGATGTGACGTGGTGGGTCTTAAACAGTTGTATAATGTAAACAACACGGCTGGGATCCTGGGCCAGATCTTGACAGGTACTTAGGCACTGCTCCGCTCAGCATTGCAACACCATCCCCTCAACAGCCTGCTACCTAGCAGAATCCTCAGCCCTGGGCTGGGTACCCAGACTCCCTATACAATGCATGGGGAGAGTTAGGGGCCTAAGGGAGGGATCCTTACAAGCTGGCCTGCTGAGAAAGGAGCCACCTAAACTAGCCAGGAGTAAATGCCCAGGAGGGGGGTTGGAAGAGGAGAGGGGTTTAGGCGCCTAAGTGGCTGACAGACCAGAGATAGTTGTCCCCCCAGCCTCTGCCCGCTCAGGATCCTCAGGTCAGGGGCACCAGAACAGGGGAAGTCAGGGGGTCATGGCCTCCACACTTTTAAAAGTGAGAGGGCTATGCCCTCCAACTTTTTACCATCCATAAGGGTAAGCAATGGAGGGGAGGGATCAGAGAGGAGCGAGGAAGGGGGCGACGTCTCGGGGAATGGGGGCGAAGAGGTGGTGCAAGGGTAAGCGGTTGGAGAGAAGGGGCAGTACAGGGGCAGGGCTTCGGTTTGGGTGCTGGTGGCCCCTGACTTTTAGGGAACTTCTGCTACTCCTGCCTCAGCTGCAAACCCTCTTCTGGAGGTAGGTGCCTAAGCCAGGACAGCCATTCAAGTGGCCCATGCCCTGGCAGCCGACATCTCTCTCTCTCTCTCCTGCTCATGCTTGATATCTCTAGTACACCTGCTCTCTGTGCCACAGGCTGTCTTTTATGCAGGTGCTGTGCAAGCCCCACACTTACCAGTGGCCTGCATTCGCCTCTCTGACTGGGATCAGGTCTTAGGTGTGCTCAGAGCATGCCTACAGGACTGGGCCTGCAGGTAAGATGGACGCCCTTTGGCTTAGTTTCAGAGTCCTGCTTTGCGGCCTCTGGGCAGGGCTGGCTCCAGCTTTTTTGCTGCCCCAAGCGGCGAAGGGAAAACAAAAAAAGAAAGAAAACCCGATCGAGCTGCCGCCGAAGGACCCGCCACCAAATTGCCACTGGAGACCCGAATGTGCTGCCCCAATAACGGACGGAGTGCCTCCCCTTTCTATTGGCTGCCTCAGGCACCTGCTTCCTTCACTGGTCCCTGGAGCCGGCCCTGCCTCTGGGGTTTCGCTGTGAGCCAGGTGGGGTGCTGAATCAGGCTTTGGAGGCTTTGCGAATGTCGACTGATGGAAACATGAGCACTATGCCAGCAAAGTGGCAATTTTGGAAATGTCAGTCGCACCTAGATGGTGGACTCAGGCACCTAAATACCTCTGAGGATCTGGGCCATAGGAGCCTAAGTCCCATGACTTTCAATTAGACTTAGGATCCTAAGTTACTTAAGCCTTCCAATGCTGAGTGGAGCCCTGCCAACATACCTTTACAAATCTGGGCCTTAGAAGTCAGTGCTTTAGCTAATCAGTCCTTATAAACTGCACATTCATTCAGTGACAGCAAGGTCCTGTTGCCATACACCTCTTTTAAAGGCCCCTTTGGAAAAAATGCCTAACTGGAAACTGACACACATTGTAACACAAAGCACGACACGCTCCAGAAATGAAAGAAAAGCAGCTTTTCTGATAGATGTCAGTGACCAGGTCTGCTGCTTTCTGAAAGGGCTTGGCCCCCTCCACGCTCCCCTTTTAATTCCACACCCACCTTAGGCTGCTCCCCTCTTACTGTTTGTCTCGGTGGGCTGTACTGATGCAAAGGTTAAAGGCGCGTGGCTACTCCTCCTCCACGCACCAGCTCTGTATCACCAAAATCAAAAAGGAGCATACTAATGTCAGTGTTATTAAAGATAATGAGCAGCTGATTAGCACTGGAGACACAACAAAAAACATTTAATTTAAATTGCCTTTCTTGTCGAGTTAATTAAAATAAAACACAAAGCTTCTCAGCTTTATTACGATGACTGCTTGGTTCAAAGCAATTCAACTAAAGAGGATCACAATTAATATTTGTGTTCACTTCCACCTTACATTAACATAATAAAAGAGACTAATAGCACCTTTCAAATGATTCCCAGTGATTCAGCTGCAGTTTAGAATGTCTATTACAAAGGCGCTGCCGGTACGTTGGGTTAGGTGTAATGTAACGTACCCCGCACGTTCTTCTAGAGAAGAGCCTGTACAGATGCACCTGGAGCTTTGAATACAAGTGAATGAATAACTGCCCTAGTGGCTTAGCTTCATATTGTAATACCTGTCAGTTGCTTAATGAAACTTCTGGTGCCTTGTTCAGACTGCCGCTGCGAACGAACGATTCAGCTAGATCAGTTAAGGAAAATGTTTTGATGCAGTATCGAAGGTTCCTACAGTTTGGAGTCATCTTTTAGTCCATTGTGAAATCAATGCAGCCACAACAGCGGGAGTAGGTAGGGTGACCAGACAGCAAATGTGAAAAATCAGGACAGGGGGTGAGGGGTAATAGGAGCCTATATAAGAAAAAGACCCAAAAATCGGGACTGTCCCTATAAAATCGGGACATCTGGTCACCCTAGGAGTAGGTAAATCTTAATGTTTAAAAATAATCCTTTTTCTTATGTATACACTGTATTGTTTCTCTGCTGGCAAAATACCATACATAGCACTGCCCTCTATTGGAACATATTGGAAATGCTAATGGATTTATTTCCCCAACCAGGGGGAACTACAGAAATTGAGCCTTTAGTGTATTGATGTAGGCTTCTAGTTTTGGAGCGCACGTAGGGTGACCAGATGTCCCGATTTTAAAGGGACAGTCCTGATTTTTGAGTCTTTTTCTTATATAGGCTCCTATTACCCCCGCAGCCCCGTCCCGATTTTTCACATTTGCTGTTTGGTCACCCTAAGCGCATGGTCCTGAGTCAGGGGGCGCTTCCTATATGGTGAGTGTGAAAACTCTAAGTACGTGGTTATAGATTGATTTTATAAGGTAGCACAAGAGGAGGAGGTAAATCAGATGGCTCTTGCTAGACTACCAAATGCATCAATTTACTAGCTTTACTGAAAGGTATTTTACTAATACCTACAAGTACATCCATCTTTAACTTACACCCTCTTTCTCACCTATATATTAATCACAGTAATTACAATACTGGGGTTAAATGAAGGATACATTTGCATTTCTTATACCATTGCAAATTACTGAGTAGTCTTTAGGCTGTTATAAACTTAAAATAAAAATTCAACTGTGACTGTACAGTATTGGGTGAAAAATAAAGTGCTGTAAATAATGGATTTAGTATTTACTCACTCAGTGTTAATTGTAGTGGAAAGGGCATGCGTTTCTGTAGAAATCTGTATGTACTGAGTGCTCTAAGACCCCGGGATGGCAGGTCCTACACAAGTGCAAAATTGTATATTATATTATTATTATGCATCTGGGTATTAAATATGAGTGGAGTTTAATCTGGGCATCCCATTGCAACGTGCTTATATGGCGTACTGGACGGTGCTCTATGAAAGCCTTAGTTAGCTAGACAAGAGCTTTCACCACCTGTAGTACAATGCTGTACCCGTTTAGGGTTTATGTAACTACCAGGGCTGCATAAGAAGTTACCAGATTAGACCCAGGATCAGGGAGAAAAGTTGGTCTTGTGCATGAATAGAATCATAGGACTGGAAGGGACCTTGAGAGGTCATCTAGTTGAATCCCCTGCACTCATGGCAGGACCAAGTATTATCTAGACCATACCTGACAAGTGTTTGTCTAACGTGCTCTTAAAAATCTCCAATGATTGAGATTCCATAACCTCCCTAGGCAATTTATTCAGTGCTTAACCATCCTGAGTTAGGAAAAACTTCCTAATGTCTAACCTAAACCTCCCTTGATGCAATTTAAGCCCATTGCTTCTTGTCCTATCCTCAGAGGTTAAGAAAAGCAATTTTTCTCCTTCCTCCTTGTAACAACCTTTTAGATACTTGAAAACTGTTATTATGTCCCCTCTCAGTCTCCTCTTTTCCAGACCCAATTTTTTCAATCTTCCCTCATAGGCCATGTTTTCTAGACCTTTAATCATTTTTGTCGTTCTTCTCTAGATTCTCTCCAATTTGTCCACATCCTTCCTGAAATGTGGTGCCCAGAACTGGACACAATTCTCCAGTTGAGGCCTAATCAGCGTGGAATAGAGCAGAATTACTACTTCTCATGTCTTGCCTACAACACTCCTGCTAATACATCCCAGAATGATGTTTGCTTTTTTTTTTTTTTTTTTTTTTGCAACAGTTTTTTACTGCTGGCTGCTTTTTGTTTCCCTTTTGCCNCAAATAAGGGTAAAGGGTTTAACACTTTTGCAAAAAAAAAAAAAAAAAAAAAAAAAGCATACATCCCAGAATGATGTTTGCTTTTTTTTTTTTTTTTTTTTTTTGGCAACAGTGTTACACTGCTGACTCATATTTGGTCCACTATGACCACCAGATCCCTTTCTGCAGTACTTCTTCCTAGGCAGTCAGTTCCCATTTTGTATGTGTGCAACTGATTGTTCCTTCCTAAGTGGAGTACTTTGCATTTGTCCTTACTGAATTTCATCCTATTAGTTCATACCATTTCTCCAGTTTGTCCAGATCATTTTGAATGTTAATCCTATCCTCCAAAGCACTTGCAAGCTTGGTATTGTCCAAACTTTATAAGTGTACTCTCTCTGCCATTATCTAAATCATTAGTGAAAATATTGAATAGAACCAGACCCAGAACTCATGCCTGCGGGACCCTATTCATTATGCCCTTCCAGCATGATTATGAACCACTGATAACTACTCTCTGGGAACGGTTTTCCAACCAGTTTTGCACCCACCTTATAGTAGCTCCATCTAGGTTGTATTTCCCTAGTTTGTTTAGGAGAAGGTCATGCGAGACAGTATCAAAAGCTTTACTAAAGTCAAGCTATACCACATCTACCACTTCCCCCCCATCCACTAGACTGGGATGCAGGAAACGAGGCAGGGGTGCTGGAACTGGTGATGCTGGTGGTGCAGGAGCACCCCCTGTCTTGAGGTGGTTTCCAATCACATACAGGGTTTACAGTTTGGTTCAATGGCTTTCAGCACCCCCACTATACAAACTGTTCCAACGCCACCGAAACAAGGGGTCAATTCCTGGCTCTGCCACAGATTTCCTCTGTGATCTTGGGCAAGTTGCTTAGTTTCCTCACTGCCCCATACATAAAATGGAGCTAATAATCCTTCCTTGGTCTGACTTGACAATTTACATTATAAACTCTTCAGGGCACGGACTGCCTCTACTCTGTATAGCATGTACCACAATGGGCCCATGCCTTGGCTAGGGCCTCTAGGCACTATTATTAACAAGTAACACCATCATGCTGTCCTCCATTCCTTATCTCTCATTTCCCCTTCCCAGCACATGTCTATGCAGCAAGAGCTGTACCCAGTTTAGCCTGTCCAAGCTAGGCTGAATCCAGCTGGCCTGGGCAATAGTAGCAGTGAAGACAGCACAGCGTGGGCTTCAGAGCAGGCTAGTGAGTCAAGTACGTATCCAGAGTCCATGCCAAGCTCATACTCAGGGCCGGCTTTAGGCCAATTCTGCCAATTCCCCCAAATCGGGCCCCGCGCCTAAGAGGGCCCCGCGCCCAGTGGCAGGGCTGCTGGGGTGGGGGCAAGTGGCCAAGAATCCCTTCCCTGGCTAGAGGCTCCTTTTTAATTGTTACTCACCCGGCAGCGCTCCGGGTCTTGGGCGACACTTCAGCGGCGGGTCCTTCGGTGCCACCAAAGACCCGGAACGAGTGAAGGACAAACCGCTGAAGACTACGAGTGCCGCCCAGTGAGTACAAGCCCCAGATGTTTTTTTACGTGTTTTTTCTTTTTTCAGTCATCCTTGACGGGGCCCCGTCAAAACTGTTCGAATCGGGCCCCACACTTCCTAAAGCCGGCTCTGCTCGTACTACCTGTGCTGAAGCCCTCACTGCACTGAGTTCACTGTTACCTGTGCTAGCTGGAGTCAAGCTAGCTTGTGTAGGGTAGCCTGGGCACAGCTTTTGCTGTGTGGCAGCATTAGATCAGCAGCAACCAGAGTTAACTTTTATCTATGAACAAATATTCCCCGTGAGTTTGCTTTCTATATGGAGTCCTCAAAGTTTCAGAAACTTGCTTGAATTAAATGCAAGCTGGATTCCTGTCCAGCCCCCAGCTGAAAACACCTAATTGATGGCAGAGATGCTTCTTCCTGCGTTATATAACAAAGGCAAAAGTGCAGTAGCATGATCAAAATACTTGTCCTACTTCCGACTACAGAATGAAAAGGTCTGACTTGGCTAATTAGTCTTCAGTGTGGGAAAGAGGACGTCGTTAATCATTTAAGAAGCTCATTAGGTTTGCCCCATATTCATTACTACCGTCACAGAGGTTTTCTTTTGTGTGCCCGCAAGTACCTTACAATACCAGCTGATAGCCGTTTTTGAATCACTCTAGGAACATGGTAGGTAATAATGAAACCAATCAGATCTATTGGCCCTCATTCACTTATACCTGTTCTGTATTGATGTCAATGAAGTCACTTGTGATGGACACCAATATAAACAATTTCACAACATCTGTCTCATCGTCTTTGAAGTTGAATCAAATAAGAAGAGCCCATAGAGGCACATATGGGTCGATTTACACATTCTTCTTAGTCTACCTGTGTAACTGGGCGATCTGCCCCATTAATTATGTGGGCAGGGCAGGCAGGGGGCAGCCCACCCTGCTTCTGGGAGAAACCCAGCAGGCAGGATCCTGGGAATCCACTGATGCAGGTAAACAGCAGCTGATATGCTGACACTCTGATAAATAAAGAGAATAATAAAGAAGAATAAGTAACCAAGAGAGATGAGGGAGCATAAACCACATAATCAAAGCAAGAGGCTGCAGACAGGCACATCCTGTGGATCTTCCCTCCCCCGCCACACTGCAGCATTGGGGCAGGCCCTGCTTAGTAGTTACTGGAGGCCAGAGGGCCCAAATCTGAACCCTTAACCAGACTGTTTTGTATGTTACTTTTTGCACAAAGGGGTTGCCAGTCCTGAGAAATCCCCTAGTTACCACTAGGGGATTTCCTATTCTTGGGACTGTCCCGATATTTGCTTGTTTGTCCTGCACTGGACAAACAAGCAATTTTGCCCTCCACGCCCACGCACAGGTGGAACCCAGAGGGGCTCGCCCCCTCCCCGCCCCGACTCCGCCCCCTCTTTCCCGATCAGCTGTATGGTGGCGCAAGCGCTGGAGGGAGGCCTGAAGGACGCAGGGGATCGCGGGGCGAGTGAGTCCGGCCTGGCCCTGAGCGCAGGCAGGAGGTTGGGGCGGTACCCGCAGGGGCAGCCCCGGGTCTGGCCTGGGGAACCGGATCCCTGTACGCGCCCATTGGTGGGGGTGGGGGGACAGCAGCTGTCCATGCGGGGATGCCGAGGGGACTTCACCTTCCGCCACATGGAGGCAGTGGCAGCCCCGTTCATTCCCAAGCGGGACTGGGGCCTGCTGCTCCCGCTCCAGGGCCGCCCACGGGCTTGCACCAGCTGGACACCTTCCCCTACGGGGGAAGGTGGAGACGAGGCGAGCTGGTGCGGGGGTGGGGGGTGCTCTGGCGGCTTTTTTTTTCCCTCCACCGTGTCCCGATATTTCAGTTTTGTCATCTGGTCACCCTAGTTACCACCTGAGCTGGAATAAACAAGAACTGTACCAGGGGAAAGAATTGGACCCAGACTAAGAAGGAGTCTAGTCTGTGAAAGAAGCTTATTGGAACATCTCAGGGTGAGATTTACCTGTATTCAGTTTCTTAAATGTATTAGGCTTAGACTTGCGTCTTTTGTTTTATTTTGCTTGGTAACTTACTTTGTTTTGTCTGTTATTACTTGAAACCACTTAAATCCTACTTTTTATACTTAATAAAATACTTTTGTTTATTAGTAAACCCAGAGTAAGTGATTAATACCTGGGGGAGCAAACAACTGTGCAACTCTCTCTATCAGTGTTATAGAGGGCGGAAAATTTATGATTTTACCCTGTATAAAGCTTTACACAGAGTAAAACGGATTTATTTGGGGTTTGGATCCCACTGAGAACTGGGTGTCTGGGTGCTGGAGATAGGTGACTTGCTGAGCAGTTTTTGGTTAAAGTCTGCAGCTTTGGGGGCATGGACCAGACCTGGGTCTGTGTGGCAGCAGACTAGCGTGTCTGGCTCAACAAATCAGGGTTCTGGAGTCCGAAGCTGGCAATGGAAAACAGGCTCAGAGGTAATTCCAGCATGTCAGGTGACAGTCCCAAGGGGGTCTCTGTGACCAAACTGGTCACACTGTGTATATGGTTTTTCTGCTTCTGTAATTGTGCAAGAGCAAAATGCAGCTGGCTTCCACTCAGAGCCATGTTGTTGCAACAGTACACCTAGGCCATAGTTGCTTGCATCTGCACTGACTACTGTGGGTTTGTTCACCTCATAGTCCTTGAGAACCCGAGCTGTTGAGATCATTTCTTTTACCTTTCCAAAGGCAAATTTCTTGATTTGGCCCCATAGCCAAATGTGTTGGGTAATGGTAGTTCATTCAGGGGGTTTCTCATTGTAAAAGGGTCTTGTAGATATCAACCAAGGTAATTTACTCTCCCCAGGATATAAGCTATATCATAATGTACTGTGTGGTATATTAGTTGGTGCATTCAAGTCTCAATTTGCTTTTACTTTCTCAGGGCTAGGACTGATTCCATCTTTGTTTATTGTCTGTCCCAAAAACTCCATTTAGGGTAGGCAGAAAATACATTTTTCCTTGTTTAGCTTCAGTCCAGACTGACTGATTAGGCTTAGGATTTTTTTTGGAAGGTTTTGGTGTGTTCCTCCGTCAAAGATCCATATATCAAAATATTCTTCATGAAAATTACAACTCCATTTGTGTTCGTTAACAGTTCTACCATCTTTCCTTGGCAAATTTCAGGTGCACTGGTAATCCCAAAAGGTAATCTTCAAAAGCAAAATCTCCCAAAGGGTGTGATAAATGTAGTCAGTTTAGCACTTTCTTTGGCTAAAAGAATTTGCCAGAATCTGCTTGTTGCACCCAGCCTGGAGAATACAGTAGCTCCTTTCACTTTGGGGGAAAATCATCCAGAGTTGGGAGGATACATTTTTCTCTCACAACTGCCTCATTAAGTCTTAAGATCCACACAGATTCATACCTTTCCATTTTTCTTTATAACTGGTACCATTGGGGCATACTAGGATGTTGGCTCAGATTTTTTTTAATTACACCAAGCTGCTCTATTTAACTGTTTCCACTTTATGAAGTAATGGGATAGGAATCCTGCAAAGTGTATGTACACTATATAATTCAACATTGTCTCAAGGTTATTTGTATTGGATCTCCTTTCAAAAGTCCAATATCACCAAATATTTCATCGAGTTATTACACCTTCCTCACTAGGTCCATCATGGCTGCCACATTGCAGCTGAGAAGAATATTGGTCTGTGGTCTTTTGATCACATACAAAAACAAAAGAAATGCGTTCAAAGCGTAAGTTGTTTATGTGGTGTACTGGCTCATGCATTGTTCAGAATACCGCCAGGGCTAATCAGAGCTGTGTCCGGTGACTTCAGCTCTGAGAGGGATTGAAGGGGATTGTAAGCTCCTTCTGAGATGACTGTGACATCAGCACCTGAGTTGATTTTAAATGCAATAGTCTTGCCATGAATATTCAGTTTCACTCTCCAGGCAGGCTCTATGTCATCACAAGTGGTAGATCCCAGAAACAATGGCTCTTGACTATCTGTAGTAAGTCAACCCCTTGACAACTTTGGAGTGGCAAATAGCTGCAAATGTCCATATTTCATGCATGTATTAAATCATGTGCCTCTGGCTGGATATGCATCATCTCTTTTCCACACCTTGTGCACGTAGGCTGGAATGTGCCCCTCTTAGCCTGGGATCTCTCTCTCTCCTTGTCTCAGGGGTTTTATGGTAATGACTTTTATCACTCACACTGCAGATGGTAATAGCTTCTAAGACCGTTTTTTGTTTTTCAAGTTTGGCAACATGCTCTTGGTTTTGCTGTCTCACCAGCTCAGATTGCTTTGCTTTTTGTATAGCTATACAGGTTAGAGTTAAATCTCTCTTCAGTTGTAGTTGCGGTGAAACGTTATTTGTTAACCCAATAACCAGCCTGTCTCTGATATTTTCATTCCCCAAATCACAGTTTTCAGCCAATGCAGGCAGAGCTCTTATACAACACACAATATTTTCCCCTGGTTCTTGAATTCTCTGATGAAAAAAAATGCTCTTTTGTAAACCACATTTCTCTAGGTATAAATATACACCTCAAACATAGCCAGGACCATAGATATCTTTGTGACCATCTTCAGTAAAGTAAGAGGATTTAAAGATATGCTCTTCTTGCTTCCCTGTAGCATAAATTAAAGAAAATATCTGTATATCTCCAGCTTCTTTGTGGAGTTTGTTTGAAGTTTGAAATCCTGTAAAATATTGCTTCCAGTCAGGGGCACCAGAAGAGGGGGGAGGCCAGGGCCCCATTACTTTTTACCAGCCATAAGGGCGAGCAACTGAGGGGAGGGAGCAGAGAGGAGCAAGTGGGGGGAAGGTTCTTGGGGAAGAGGCAGCGCAGGGGCAGGGCCACAGTTCGGTTGCCGGTGGTGTCAAAGCTGAAGTTCTCTGGAGCCATGTTGAAGAGTGCCATGTTGATGAGATCCTGCCACCTTTGCTGTTTTGTTCCTTCTCTTTGCAACCTTTGGTGCTATTTTCCTTCTGTTTCTCTTCTTAATGTAATCTTGACACCACATCATGCAGTTCTGTACCAGGTATGGATGGGTCACAGAACTTGCTTACGCACACCAGAAGTGTTCATCATAAGATCGTTTAATGCCCTGCCGTGTATGGCAGAAGTTAGTTTTAAATAAGGTTTTTTCACACAGCACCATCTAGTGGCTAAACAGTATAACAGTTTAGCATTTCATTATATAAACCAGTGGGTCTCAACCTGTGGCCCAATCAGCACACAGCTGCAGCCCATGTGACATCCTCAGGGCTATACAGGTAGTATTGGATGCGGCCCACAATGGTAAATAGGTTGAGAATCACTGATATAAACAGAGCCCTGAAGGAAGAGACAGAAACTAAGCTGGGCTTGGCTGACTATTTGTCCCCAACTGGTGATTGGTTTGTAAGCTGGTGGCACTACTTTTCCAAAATTATGTAAATTGGTCAACTAATGTTAGGGGGTTGAAGCAAGGAAAGTGCTTGTTTGCTTTATTCCCAAAACAGATATTCATTTTTAAAAATTGAACAAAATATTATATCCTTTCATTTTGAAGCGTATCACCTCATACATCTTAATGCTTAGCATTTTAGAAAAGCATTGATTCAATCACACTTTACAATTGGGTAAACTGAGGCAAAGCAGCTTACAAAGGTAACAGTGAAGTGGGAGCAGAACTCAGAAGCTTGGGGCTACCTGTCCTGTGCTCCAAAGAACAGACCATGCCTTCCTTTTGTTCCAGTGTTAGAGGAAAAGGAAACAAATATTGTTCTAATACAGTCGCTTTATTACCAGCTTTAGCACTGACAATCAAATTCTGACCTTGGATGCACAGGCTCAGCTCTTATTGAGTTGTGAAGGCTCATCTGATGGCAGCATGGTCCTGCCACACCTACCACTGAATAAGAACATTTCACTAGATTTGCCATCACACAGGTGACTCAGGAAGATTGTTACTCCACCGGTGGGAAAGGCCTGCCCAGTGCTGCTCTGGTGATGTGACAGGAGGTTATCAGGTAGCACTGAGGGCTGGGGCAGGGAAGCAGCACTGTCTGGTATGCACGCTCACCCTTCTGCCATAGAGGGAAGTGTGAACTTGAACGGGAGACATTCGGGGCATTGAGGCAAAAGCTAAGGAGGAAGCTAGTTGCTTGCAGGACACACGTTCATTGGTTTCAATGGGAGTTAAGTGCCTCTGTTTTTTTGAAAATCCTACTTGGCACCTGTCTGCATCTTTAGATGCTGAAATATTGTTACAAATCTGGCCCTCTGACACTACAGTGATGGGTGGCTGTGTGAAACCCTTACGACAACAGAGACAGCCACTGATGCCACTGTGTGTGTGAGCAATAAGGAATCTGGACATGATCTTTGTGCTTTTGAGCCTGGCTTGCTGCAAGTTGGCATGGTTCCTCTCCCCACCATCACAGAAAACTCAAGATTTCAACTGTAGCCCCCAAACACCTTAAACAAGGGAACCTGCCTATATCCACAGCCCCCAATACGACCCACAGAGTCCTTCTATTCTCTAGCCCAATGTGTTAGACCAGTGATTCCCAAACTTGTTCCGCCACTTGTGCGGGGGAAAGCCCCTGGCGGGCTGGGCCGGTTTGTTTACCTGCCGTGTCCGCAGGTTTGGCCGATCGTGGGTCCCAGTGGCCGCGGTTCACTGTTCCAGGCCAATGGAAGCTGCTGGAAGTGGCGTGGACCGAGGGACGTACTGGCCACCACTTCCAGCAGCTCCCATTGGTCTGGAGCAGCGAACCGCAGTCACTGGGACCCGCGATCGGCCGAACCTGCGGACGGGGCAGGTAAACAAACCGGCCCGGCCCGCCAGGGGCTTTCCCCCGCACAAGTGGCGCAACAAGTTTGGGAATCACTGTATTAGATATTTCAGCTGTAACACCTCAGCCCATAGCATTTGGTTTAAAACTACTGTTTTCACAATTCTTAAAATGCTGCCTCTGTATCACTGCACACGGTGGTAATGTGATTGTTTTGAGTTTGTACAGCACCTAGTGCAATGGGGTCCTGGACCACGACTAGGGCCATTAGACTTTATGCTAATACACATAATAATAAAACCCTACAAACTATCAGTGGTGATTTTCCTTATATTTATCTCCATCTCCTCCTCCAAAACCAGAAACGACTCAGACCTCGACTTTGTCCTAGTGAACCAATGAAAAGCCCATGTTGGGTATAAATAAGTTCAATTGCACTCAAGTCTCATTCCAAAGTCAGACTAATTCTCAGTGCAGACATCCATCCAAACATCAGTAGAGCTACTCTGTCCGGGAGGTGGCACCCTACAAAGACAAGCTGGAGCAGTGATGAAAAGAAACGTTCACCTTTACAGGGCTCCAGAGCTTGAATCAGTGGGAAAAACTGAACAACAGGTAGAAAAGCACAGCAGAAGCACAACAGAAAAACAGACAGATGGATACTCCATTAGCTCATTAAATGTAGAGATGCAAGCCTGCTGGGAAATTATCGTCCACTTTATGTCCTGATAGTAGAAAGAAATTAACTAAAAGAACCAAGGCAGGTTTAGCACTCAGGCTATTTAATTATGCTTTTTAAAGTGGCCTTTGAAGCCACAGAGGGAAGGATGGATGAAACATCCTTATTAGTCGCTCCCTCCTCTGAAGGTAATAATAATTACATTGTCCTACATTGGCATGAATGTTCCCAGGGAATCCCAGTGCTCTTTCCCCTCCCAGATAACATTTTCAGCAGTGCAAGCTGAGAGAATGATGTGGGCACTTAGAGCTCATGCTTCAGGGTGTGGGACCCACACAGGTCACGTATGAGCTTCCCTGCTGGGTAGATCATTGCACACTTGTCTTGTACTAAATGGGGACAGACCTGAAAACTCTGGGGTGTAGGGAAAATCTGGATCAAACTTTGTGGCTCATGCTCATCTCTATTGTCTTGGTGATTTGTGAAGGAAAGAATCTCATTCTCCCACTGCTGTAGACAATACTAGACTAGACTGATTCAGTGTGTTACAGATTTTAGACTAGAATGGACCATCATGATCATCTAGTCTGACCTCCTGCATAATACAGGCCCTGGATCCATGATGTGACCTGGTATTTTGAATACTATGATGCTACTGTGACACCCTGGCACCCTCTTCTTCACCAGTGTCATATAATTAGGATATGTTTTGTACAAAGTATGCCTTGTGAGGTATCATTCTAGACATCTTCATCTGCTAGACATTAATCTCTCATTGGATTGTATGTGAAGTTATGAAGTTTGGCTAAGTATGTGCTACTGAAACATGTTGTGAGGTGGAGAACACCTACAAGCTGCCTTTCAAGTACAACACTAGAAAGGCCAAACAATGTTAATGGCCTATTGAGGAAATACAAACAAGCACAAGGATTACCCCAGGAACTGTGTACAATAGAAACCTCTCAGAAATAGCACTACACAATGGGAACTGTTTGACCCAGGTCACAACAAAAGAGCTCTCCAGCAAGATGGAAGAAGATATAAAAGAGGGAAATGACATCATGAGGGGATCTCACTCTCCCTACAAGAACACACCTGAAATTACCAGAGGAAAAAGGACTGAATTGGGGTGGGGGGAGTGTTTGCTGGTCCCAGGCTAAAGGGATTTCTAGCCTGTGTATGGAAACTTGGTGGACTGCTTGTATCATCAGTCAGGATGAGAGATTACGGATTCAGATCCTATCTAACATTGTAGGCTTAGTTGGTGTTTTGTTTTATTTCTTATGGTAATCTACTTTGGTCTGTTGGCTATCACTTAAAAGCTATCATTCTGTAGTTAATAAAGCTATTTCATATTTTACCTAAAACACTGCGTTGTTTGAAGTGCAAAGGGGATACATCTCAGCTCACGAATAAGAGTTGGTGCACATCCGCTTTCCTTTATAGAAGTGGTGGACTGGGTAATAAATTCATACTGGTCGGGTTTTGACCAGGGCAGGATGGTACAGCTCTGGGGTCCCAGGCTAGGGTGCCGAGGATACTTTGGCTGTAGCCTTTCTATTGTGGGTTCATGAGTGGCTGGTCAGAGCATTCATGAACACAGCTGGGTGTGGTCCCTGCCTGTGGATGCTGGTGTGAGTGCAAGCTTGGAAGGCTTTGCAGCTTGTCACAACATCACAGCGCAGGAGGGAACCCAGATTAACAAGACAGAGGGCTCAGCTGTGCCTCAGTTCCAGGTGGCACCCCAGGGGGGACCCATCACAGCTACGACACTGAAATGAGAGCACAAGTGATGCAAGCAGGAAAAAACACAAACAGTGTCTCAGCACGACAGACACTTTCGTGCCACTGATGTTACATATGGGATTGGCAGAGCAAAACTGCAGCCCTCTCAGAGGAGAGCATAGCACCAGCATTATCACTGGAGACATCCATTATGCAGTACTTGCCATGGGACTTTCTCTGGCAGCACCTATGACACAGACAGGAATAATAAAGGAATTCATTAATAATTTAGAGAATTGCTATTACGGTCAATTCATCAGTATTGGACCTTCAGACGAAAGTGCTTTTGTTTCTGCTTGTCCAAAACACTGTCTTTTCATGACGCACAAAGTCATACTGTATTTAGTTAGGACTGGAAAGGTCCTATCAACCTGGAGGTTTGAGGATATGGATCCCACAGCTTGGTTGCTGTTGCTTTGGAGAGATTCATGGCTCAGTCTTCAAATTATTTGACTTCTCTTTTAAATTCCTCATGGCCTGGTAGCCAGGCCGCTATTTTCCTCTTTCTTTGTGGTTTCCTGGCTACTGAGAGTGACACTAGGATCTTGGAGCTATGGCGGTGGGAGCTGGGCATGGTAAAGAATATACTGTCTGCTGAAAAGGAGTAGGTCCTGTTCTGTAGTCACCATTATGGGGACTTGCTAAGACAGTGCAGCAGACACCACGTTGGCCTATGTGTCAGAGACTGAACTAGAAGCTAAAAGCATGAGCTGCCACAGGGTGAGCGAAAGAGCAATGGTTCTGTTGCCACTGTTGTATCTGCCTCATATCCTCTGAGGATTAGGCACAAACACACACTAAAGCAGGGGTAGGCAACCTATGGCACGCGTGCTGAAGGAGGCACGCAAGCTGATTTTCAGTGGCATTCACACTGCCCAGGTCCTGGCCACCGGTCTGGGTGGCTCTGCATTTTAAAAACCTTATTTACTTTACATATAACAATAGTTTAGTTATATATTATAGATTTATAGAAAGAGACGTTCTAAAAATGTTAAAATGTACGACTGGCATGCGAAACCTTAAATTAGAGTGAATAAATGAAGACTCGGCACACCACTTCTGAAAGATTGCCGACCCCTGCACTAGAGGGTTACAGTAGCTCATACAGCTCCATCCTGCTCCTACCGATGTGGATGAGAGTTTTAAAATCCACAGACAGATGGCATCACTGGTGATCATTCAGCTAAGAAATGCAACAGCTCAATGCTGATACATCCCATTCCAACTCCTTGTCAAATCCCCACCTTGCTTTAAATGTGACAAACGTCCCCCCAAAAAGAGAACAAATATAAATGCACTTTTGGTTGGCAGCAACTTCTATGGGATCATCCACTTGGATAGGCGGAAAAAAAGAAAAGAACAAAAATTACCCTGGGTCATGGCCAAGGAGATGCCTAAGTCCGGAGAAGTGATGGGGAGATGGACAAGCACTAGCCTGAATGTAGAGACCACAAGAGCACGTATCGGCCTCGGTTCTGCAACTGGACACTCATGGGCAGACCCTGGTGCCCACACAGAGCTGCACTGATTTCAGCAGATCTCTGTAAGGGCCCAAGGGTTTGTCTGACCCCATTTCATGGAAGGACCAAGGCCCTGGTTTGTTGTTTCTCAATAGCACTTCAAGAGCCCAGACAAGATCAGACTCCATTGTGCTGGAGTTGTACAAACTCAGGGAGTAGGGTGACCAGATGAGAGACGTGAAATATCGGGCTGCAGAGGAGGGGTGGGAGGAAGAGGGTGTGCCGGCGGTGGAGGGAGGGGGAATAAAATAAAATAAAATAAAATTAAAAAAAAAAAAAAAAAAAAAAAAGAGCCGGTGGTAGAGGAAAAAACAAAAACACCACAACCAAGAGCCACCAGGGCAAAGGAAAAATTGGTGGGGGCTGAGCACCAACCGGCAGCTCCATGCCCCACCCCCCCACCCCAGCTAGCCTCTGCTCTGCCTCCTGCTTCTCCCCCCCCCCTCGAACACTTGTGCCGCCATACAGCTGATTAGCGCAAGCCTGGGGGGTGGGGGGGGGGGGGGGGGGGAAATGCGGGGTGCTTGGGGAAGAGGTGGGGCAAGGGTGGGGGCAGAGCCGGGGCGGAGTTGGGGCAGGGGAGGCACAAGCCCCCTCTGCCTCTGCACCAGAGGGCAAAATATCAGGACAATTCGCGTCCCGACCGAACATTGGTCAGGACGCAGGACAAACAAGTAAATATCGGGACAGTCCCAATAAAATCGGGAGGTCTGGTCACCCTATCAGGGAGAGACAGTCCCTGCCCAGAGCAGCTCACAATCTAACTAGAGAAGAACAGAATGGCGGGGAGGGAGGCAATGGAGGCACAGAGAGGGGAAATGACTTACCCCAGCTCACCAGTGGCTGAGCTGGGACTAGAACCATGCTTTCCTGAGTTGACAGCCTGTGGTCTACCCACTGGACCCCCCTGCCTCTCTGTCAAGACTAAAACTTCCTGCATTTATCTTGGTGGCAACCATGTGAGCTAGGGTTACCATACGTCCGGTTTTTCCCGGACATCTCCTGCTTTTCGGCAATCAAACCCCCGTCCGGGGGGAATTGCCGAAAAGCCAAAGATGTCCGGGAAAATGTCGGCCGGGCACTTCCCCTCCCGCGGCTGCTCTGCTCCGCTCCTCCCCTCTCAGACTTTAAGAGCCGAGCTGCCCGAGCCAGCGCTACCGGCTTTGGGCAGCCCCCCCCTGCCTCCGGCCAGGCACTTCTCCTCCCCGGCTCCAGCTGCTCTGCTCCGGTGGCTTGGAGTCCGGAGGCATAGGGGCTGCCAAAAGCCCGAGCGCTACTGGCTTCACGGTTTGCCAGGCAGCCTCCAGACCCTGCGCCCCAGGCTGGGCGCTTCCCCTCCGGGGCTCCAGCTGTGCTGGGGAAGCGCCAGCAGGGGGCGCAGGGTCTGGGGGCTGCCCGGCAAACCGTGAATCCGGTAGCGCTGGGTCAGCCCTTTCCCCGTGGCTGGGAGTGGGAGGGAAGAGGGGGCAGAGTTAGGGCAGGGAAGGGGCGGAGTTGGGGCGGGGCTAGGGGTGGGAAAAGGGGCGGGGCCAGGGCCCATGGAGGGTTCTCTCTTTTTATTTATTAGATATGGTAACCATAATGTGAGCCCTTCTTCAGGGCTTTTCTCCCCCCAACTCTTTTCCTCTCTGACTTGCTTCCTCAGCGTGCATTAATATTTCCAACTAACTTGAAACCACCAAATTCCTGCCTGGCACAGAGTGGGCCCCTTCCAGCCCCCACCCCCCAAGCCTGCGGCACCAGCTTCCTTGCAGGCTGGAACAAAAGTCAATCCCCTATTTTTTCCTGCTCAATGAGTTTTCTCTTCCTCCGCATGTTTTCAGCATTGAACTCCCTAGAGTTAGTCTTTGATAAACAAACCAAACCCTGATTTCCCCCCTCCTAAGAGTTCTGTCAAATCCACTAGGTGGCAGTAGAAGGAATACCTTCCTCTCCCAGTAAAAGATTAGGAATCCTTTGAGTCAGATTTGAGGAGGACTGATGAGCTATAAGAGAAAGGTGGAAAGCTGAAAAGTCATGGGAGAGCACCCATACATTGCAGGTTCAAATACTTTACAACAGATGGCATTAAAGGGAGAAGTCTTACCAGCACTCTGCTTTATTTGCAAACACACAACTACTCTTGATCAGAATATCATCATAAATAAATCCGTAGGCCTGGGGCAGCACTCTGAGGTAACAATGCGATCAAGGTAGGATTCCCACTCCCAGTGTAATGTATCCTGACATTCTAGTCAGGCCTAGATAGTCTGAGCATTAATCCAAATTAAGGCAAATGTGTATAATCAAGTCAGGGGTGCATATGATATATAGCACAAGACTATTAATGAGTTAAATGTTTCAGATACCCAGAGATGCAGTAATTTCAAGCACACAGTGCCCAGATCTAACAGTATTAATGATGGGCGCCATTGGCAGAGACGGAAGAGGGGGACAGTGTTGGCATGTCATGGGGGGGGGAGGGAAGTGGGGCAATTTGCCCCAGGCTCCTCGGGGGGCCCCACGAGAATAGGACGGGACCTATTTTTACTCACCTGGCAGTGTTCTGGATCTTCGGTGGCAGGTCCTTCAGTGCCGCCAAACACACCCCACGCTCATATTCTGTATCGGGAAGCCATATCTCATGTGCCCCACTGCCACGCATCACCACCTACCAGCATACTGTGGGCACTATATACATAATGCACGACTCCTCTCTTCCACCTGGGGTAAGTGGAGAGGGGTCCTGAAGTGGTCACATGAACTGGGGAGCCACAGGAAATCCTGTAGCTCCCAAACAGAAGCATGCAGGGAATTCATCCCCTGTGTTCCTCTGGGGACTGCTTGCTATCACAGCAATGATCATATGGCCAGGCTGATAACCAGGCTGCCACTGGCTCCTGAGATCCCTCCCTGCAATCAATGGAAAAACTCCCCCTGATTTCAGTGGGCTCTAGATCAGCCTCATCGTTCATTGCCTAACAACATTAACCATTCACCTTTATCAGAGCCCATCTTCATTGGTTTGATGTTCCAGAAAACGTCAAACTGACTGGAAACGTTCAGAACCCCAGGCTCTTTCCCCGTCCCATAGGCTAGCTGCTCGTCTCGCCCCAGGAAGCCGAGCAGCAGCCGTGCCCTGTCCCAATCAATAAGCATTTATTCTAATTGAAAACACCATTGATTGGATGCTGACTGGAGATGTGAAATGCTCCATCAATAACCTGCGCCGGAGAAGGACTCTGGGTATTTTGACAGTAGCCAGCTGAGTAATTGTCAGCAGTAATGCTACACAGAAAGCCAAACCAGCCAGTGCTCTGTCAGTCTTTGAATGCCCTACTTACAGTTCTCACCAGGGAGCAAACTGTCTTGCTTTCGTGATCAATTAATTTCCTCTGACTGCTAAACCCCACAGTCCTCCTCTGCAGCATCTTGCCAAATGCACAGCAGAACAAGAATCTCTCACTGACGTGCAAATCTGGATTCATTTTTGGCACCACAGGCAAGACAGCAGACCCAACTCCGCTCCCCCCCCCACCCCCTTCAAGGTTTTCCCCTGGAGGGAAAAATTCCATTGATTGCTAAATGGAAGGTAGCGTAGTGAAGTCATTTAATTGAACGATTCTTTTGATGTACTGTGGCTTAGGCTTTAAATAATCATACGACTCCCACAGCATGTCTGATGTCTTCATGTTTTATTGCAGGATGAGTTATGGCTCAGCTTTCTCATAACTTGTTATGGAAGGTAACTTAACCCTTCAGCCAAGCCCAGAAACACTGGGGTTTGTTGAAAAGCCTGCCTGAGGGTGGGAGGGAGTGTAATCTAGCAGTTAGAGCAGGAGATCGGAAATCAGGAATTCTGATTTTATTCCCACATTGGCCACAAATTTGCTGGGTGACCAGGGGGAACTGGCAGCCTCTCTGTGTCTCAGTTTCCCCACCTGTGAAATAGAGCAATTAGGATGAATAGATATTGGTGATTTGTGGGTGTGGCTGAAGTTGTTCATGAACATTTTTGCCAGTTCCGTTCTTGTGGGTTTTTCCAATCCTCAGTATTTCATTCACTATGACAGTTTGTGAACCGCAAAATTCCCCCCTGATTGAGTCATGCAATTCATTTCAGATTTTGTACATTCGAAATGGAGCATGCAGGAATACCTTGGGTGATTCTGGCTTGTGGACAGAAGGCATGGAGAGATGAAACACATGGAAAACACATCCATTGATAATACACATTAAGCTGTACATACATGTACAGCAGGTCAGATGAGAGCAGAAGTTGCACTAGAAGTGCAGGATAGTTCAACTTCCAGACTTGGCCTGGGGATTAGTGATGAATCATGCACCCTCCAATCAAGGGAACAACTGGCTTTAAATCAGAATTTTGAGTAGCCAGAGCAAAGGAACCAAATGGTAGCAGATAAGCAGGCCTGTCATTTACCAGGATCCCGACACTACACCCAAAGCCGTGCTGATCTTTATAATCTGCCCACAAGAATTACCCGAGAGACAATACCCAGAAACATGCCACCCCCAAGATTACCATAGCGAAAGCACATGTCAAAGCAAGTCACGCTCTAAATCAGCTTACTCAAACTGCACAGAAAACTGGGGACAAATTTAAACTCAAATGGTTCAGAATTTTGATACCTCTGAACCATCCAGCCCACCAGGCCAGGTGGTCCACTGTCCCTAAACAATGCACCCTACACCTAGCACACATTCTTTGTGGGGAATCATGACCTGCTATCCCTGCCCTTCTCTGGCATCTTTGGTTGATGAACTATTTTCTCATCTGGTGTCTTCAGGGTGAAGGGATTGCCAGAAAGAGCAGCGTGCATGGTATTTGAGAAGCAAAATGTGGTCCCTCTTCCACAGTGCTCTGCAACAGACAGCACTGCACAAAGATCTCCACTGCCATCATTCCTGCTGGGCCCTTATCTGTACTACTGGAGCCCCCTGCTCTTTTGGAAGCTTGAGAGAAGAGACAGATCTCAAGGACACCAATTGTCTGCCCACTCCATTGCCTGAGACACCTGTGGGGGCCAGACAAAAAGGCTGACTGACATGCCAGGGCAGTCAATTGCAGGCTCCAGAAAGCCTGTGCATGGCTGGGATCTCCCAGACACATGAGCTGAGCCCAGATAGGCACAGTTGGGGAAAGGAGAGCAGGAGTTGATTGCTGGGAGTGGGCTTCTAGCAACAGGACCCACAGCCTTTGAGTTGCTCTTGGAGAGAAGGTGCAGAGAAAGGCCAGGGCCCATTGGTCCCATGGTGAGCCATAGAGCTAGTGAGAAGCGAGGAATGAATGGATTCTAATACTCTTGGAGATCAGGGGTGCTCCAGGAGGGTGCTACACTAAAAGAGTTGCACCTGTTTATATTGACTTAGTTAAACCAATGCAAACCCCTAATGTAGATGCACTCAAACCTGCTTAAACCCTCAGTTTGGCTTTCTTTGGTATGTTGCTGATGATTTAAACTAGGGGGTCATTTTGTTTACAGTGTGTCTACATTAGTGATTTGCACTGGGTTTAACTAGATCAGATTAAAAATCAATTTAGTCAAACTGGTGCAACTTTCCTGGATAAGATCTGAGCAAATGATCTGCAATGGCTCTGCTCACCCACACAATCATATGGGGCTGATCAGCCAATCAGGGAACAAGGATTAATACTATGTAATTTACTATGATCCCTCTCAGACAAATCAAACCAGATACAAAAGGGGACCTTGGAAATGTGTGAAAATATTTCTGGCAGTTGTTGTAACAGTAATATTTTTTCCTCACCAAGTCTCATGGAAAAATGTTAAACATAGTATTACCCTACTACCCCAAGGACATACAGGGTTACTATTGCAAGGTGGGTCTTCAAAAGACTAATGGCTTATATGCTTAGAATCAAAACACCCACTTTCAACACAAGTTCCTCCTAACCGAGGAGATTCCCTGCCTTGTACAACACAGTATTCAGAAGGCCCATTCTTCTCATTTCTACAGTGTGCTGTGCTCCAGCATCTAGATATTCTAAATAATTTTAGAACTTTTATTCCATTTGAGTGCATGGCTCACATACTGACCAGATCTTTAGCTGGTTTAAATCAGCATCATTCCACTGAAATCAATAGTTAGGCAGATATGCCACAGCCAAGGCTCTAGCCCACTGTGTTTAAGAAAAGACTTCAAAGAGCTGGCGTTCTGCTGAGTGTACTGTAACACACTCCCTCTTTCTTTCAAGTTTCCCAGATAATTGTACTGAAGTCACCTTGAATCACAGCTACACATGGCTAACGATTTTCAGCTACTGACTCAAATGTAGGGCCAAATTCATCCTTGCTGCAAGGATAATTAAACAGAGCTACACCAACAATGAATTTGTCCTGTTCAAATTTACTGCACAACAGACAGAACCAAATCATAATTCAGGTTAATCTCACAAAAGGAAATGAAATCCATTATCAGTGACTTTGAACACATCAATCCTTTAAGAAAATCTGGGCATCCTCCCTTAAATACAGTATCAGCTTTCAAAAGGAGGTTTGTGGTAACAAAATTGCCTAATGATTACCTGACAGAGGTCAGCATTGCTCACTCAGCTGTTCCCGAGTTCCTTGGTACAAAAAAGGAATGCTATAGGTGATGGATGGAATGAAGCCTCTGATCAGTGAGGCTGGAGAACTGAGGTTGTCTTTGAGGGGGTTTCCTACATCAGTTTACCACCTTGCTGCAATTTGGATTAAATTTAAGAACAAATCTGGACTATTGGCCAGGAATCTCTTTTGAAATGCAAGCCAGGAAAGTTTCCTTTGATGAATATTAGGCTTCCATTACTTTCCCTTTTTATTGTAAGGGTGGATGCAGCATAGGTAGAACTCTGGCCTTTATCTGTATCTGGACAAAAGCCCAGCATTTAGGAAACCAGTTCAAGTCAAGGAAACTTTGAAATAAGCCTTGTCCGCATTGTTTGAAATGAAAGCTCTTTTGCAGAGAGTATGACTGAGTGGAGTGTAAGGATCTCTTCTTTAATCAAGCAGCTCAGGGTGTCTTCAGTGCAGAATTAGCTTGGGTTCTAACTCAGATGTTATCCCCAAACTTCCTCTCATCCACACACAAGACCTACTCACCTGAGTTCGGAGGTGCTTTCAACCCAGGGTAGCTGGCTCTGCTGGAATTGTGGATTAGTTTGGATGCCACTTACACTCAGGCTGGTAAACCACACTCTTCACAATGACAATGCAGGATAAATCACTCATGTGCTGATAGTCCTCCAATTCCTTCCCACAATTCCCCTTCTGTGTTCACAGGACAGACAAGTTCTCCCACAAATCATTGAGGAAAAAATCATAAAGCAACTCAGCTCACTACAGCACAAAGAATCTTGGGATATATCCCCAGAAGTCCTAGCAACACACCAGTGAGGATACAACTCAGGAATGGCTTTGCCCTGTGGCTGCTCACACCTGGGCTGGGCTAACTGGGGTGCTGACCACCTGGTCTAACTTTGCAATTAAGAAATACTCTTAGAGGGGCTCCCTCCCTGAATCCATAGCCCAACAGAAACTACAAACAGACTCACTGGGCTTGATTTGCCATTGCCCTGCACCTTTCAACTGTGTGTAAACTGAATGCCAAGATTTGCTAGTATTTTACACACACTTTGCCCAGGTGTTAAAGATTTCACGAGGTTCAGGACAGAAGTGAATCAGGCTCATTGAGTGCAATACAGTTGACCACCAATGCAGGCAAATTTCCTGAGACTGTTCCAAGTTGCAGGATTCAAAATACATGGGAAAGCAAAGAGCAGTTGGTCACACTACACACGTTCCTACCTGTACAGCTGGTATAATAGTAGAAATGAGAGCGAGGACATAGTTTATGTTTGTACCAGAGAGCTATATTAAATGTGTCTACTATATAGGTAGAGTCCAATTCCTAGGGTGTTATTCTCTTCCTGCCCATGAATAATTCTCATTGAACTTGGTTAGTTATGTGTAACTGCAGAAGGAACATAGGGTCCCTGAATTCAATATTCTTATAGACCAACAGTACTTTTCGTTTCCTTCCTTTTCATTCATATGTCTGGCCTTTGTAAATTCAGTGTTATCAGCAATGGGCCCAAACACCGGGTCTGGACACCCCTGAATTTTGCAGCCCAGTCCCATCTCGATATACTTACAAATTCATCCACAATAATTCATCTACTCCTGGCAGGTGAAAAATCCTGGGTCCAGTCTCACTGCTTTAATCACTTTTTCATTATTTATCCAGAGTGCAACAGCTTCAACAGAATAGCAGGGAGCTCACTGGTTAGGATTTGAAGAGGGGTACCCCCTCTGAGAAGAGTTCTCTTTCCCCCCCCTCTGGCAGAGAGGGAAGAATTGAACCTCGGTCTCCCATATCCCAGAGGAATGCTCTAACTGGTGGACTAAAAATTATAAGATGGGCAGAGGTACCCCCACCACATCCTCCTCTGGCTGGATTTTGAATGGGACCCAATCAGATAGGTGGCCTCTGAGAACGCCTGCTGGAATGGCCTCTCCATAGACAACTCATGCCTCCCCAGACCTGGGGGCCACAATCTAAAGGGGAGGACACTTGACAGACCCATGTGTCTCCTCTGCCCAGGGACCCTTCCCCCCCCCACCTTGCACCCAGCCTGGGGCTGCCATGCCCTCCCTGCCCCAAGTTGGGGTGGGGAGGGGGTTTCTGTCCTTCTCCCAGTGCATCCCCCCTGGCATGTTCGGCCCCTGTCCCTGGCAGGCGGGCCCACGTGGGGAGCAGGATGGAACTGCTTCTCACACGGCTGAAGCGGGCTGCTCAGGGTTGCCACTCCGTACATGCAGCAGCTGCCTGAGAAGGAGCCTGGTGGAAGTGGCAGCAGCAGTGGCCCGCCCCGCCCTGTCCCCTCCGCTCCCCGCCTGGGCCTGGCTGCTGGGGACAGGGGCCGAGCGAGCCGGATATGTGCTGGGGAAGCGGGGAAACTCCGACTCGCTCAGCCCCTGTCCCTGGCAGCCAGGCCCAAGCAGGGAGCAGAGGGGATGGGGTGGGCCGCGGCCTCCCCAGCCAGGCTCTCTCAGGCAGTTGCTGTGCTGCATGGAGCAGCAACTCGGGGGTGAGAAGTGACTAATCCCATCCCTTCTGCTCCTGGCCCAAGCCCGGCTGCCAGGGACAGGTGCCAAGCGTGTCGGGGGCAGGCGCAGTGGGAAGATAGAGAGCCCCTCTCCCTCTCCACCCCTCAGCAGGCCAATCTGGGGGAGGCAATTGACCCTGTGTGCCCCCGCTACATATCGCTTCTGAGTCCCTCTACGTGAATGTCTAACTTTCCCTGGTTTGTGAATCGCTCTAGGGCTTAGCTGGGAGATAGGCATCCAAATGCCTAGATGGAGGCAGCAGTACACACACTCACAGGCAGAAACATAGGTGCCTGGAGAACTTTTACTCTGAAAAACTTAGGCACCAAGTGAGTTTAGGTGCCTACCGTGTTGGGCAAGTGTTTTGTGGATCTCAATGGAACCAAAACTGGGACATAGGCTCCTAAACCCCAGACTCAGGGACCTACGTCTGGAGTGTAGGCACCTATTTACTTTTGTGGAGGCAAAAATGTTTGTGCTACTACTGGCTTAACTGGGATAAGTGAACTTGCTGTGGGGGGGAGGAGGGGAGAGGCATTTCTGGTATTACTTGGAGAACAGATTTTTATTATTTGTGTTAGGTGCTGTCTGTGTGCATATGAATGCACGGAAGATATATAAGACCAGTCAGACATTTAAATGATGTGCATTTATTCACACTGTTTAGTGCAGATAACATACTTAGCACTTACATCATCCTGGCTGCATTCACAGTACTTTAGAAATATGAACTAATTAATCCTCAAAATGCCAGTGTGAGTAAGCACTTATGGCTGTCATTACCATAGTAATATAAGCATCTCACAATCTCTAATGTATGTGCCATTATCCCTATTTTACAGCTGGGAAACTGAGGAACAGGGAGACTACATGTCACACAGAAGTCTTTGGTAGAGCAGGGAATTGAACCTGGATGTTCTACAGTGCAGGCTAGCACCCTAACCACTGGGTAGTATTAGAATAGCCATTTTACAAATGGCTGAACCAGTTAAGTAATTTTCCCATAGACAAAGGGTGAAACAGTGGCAGAGCTGGGGATAGAAATTGGGACTTCAGTGCGAGTTGATAGTGAGGAATGAGGCTTCAGGAGTCCTAATACCTCATTCCCTATCCTGCTACTAACCCAGGAATAGCTCCCAGGCCCCAGAGAGAGAGACAAACAGACAGACAGACAGACAGAATGCAGCCTAACCTCTCTTAGGCCCATGGACTGAAGCAGGAAGATTCTCCTCATGCTTAAATGCAAACAAATAAGAACAGAAGACAGAGAAGAATCACAAAATATAATTCCTGCCCTTGATTAATGTGATTAATACTTCCTTTCCTCTACTAGCAATTACATCAACAAGAGCAGTTTCATACAACACAGACATCTGGCTGGGACTACAAGGTACAGCATGTTTATGTATTATTAATACTTTCAAAAGCAGTCTTCTGTGGCATGATTATATGCACTAGAGCAGTGTGAAATGTGAAATGTCCTTTACAGCAAAATGAATTAATGCAGGTACCTAAACTCTTTTAATATGTGTTCATCTTTTTGGAATGAATTCCTCATTTGGACTAAATACATTTGTTTTGCCAAATAGTGAAACAAATTAGGAGTTGAAATCGGTTTTGATTATAAGTTAGTGGCCATGCACTTCTTCATTCTTAGAAGATATAATCTGGTCAGGGAACCATGAGGCTATCATAATGGAAAATTGCAAATCCCAGCCTTATCCTAGAAGCGCTCTTTAAGGATTCTTGGCTACTTCTGGAACAATGATGCTATTGTCTCTCAGTTTAAATATTAGGCCTTGGCATTGAACATAAAATTATAGTGGGAGCCTTTTAAAGCATAACTTTGGGATAGAGTTATTGCATTTCCTTAAATGGTTTATCCTCTAACAAAACGTGATCTAAGAAAGTTACTTAGATGGTAAGCCCTTCACAGCAGGGACTGTTTCTATTATATCTCTGGAGCCAGCAGAGAAGGAGATAGACAACAGACACAGAAGGAGCTGATGAACGAACAGCTTCTTGCTGTACTTGCTTTATTGTTCTGGCTGAAAAACTGAAATCAACCTGAAAGTGAGGCTTTGGGCTGTGGAGTGGGGGAGAGTACAGAGCCCCTTGCACATTTAAAGGGAAAGGACATCACAGTTTGTTTGCTAGACGTTTTTACAGCAAGAAGCACAGTGGGGCGGTGCCTCGAGGTGCCACTGCAATACAAACAATAATAATCAAGGTTTTCTTCAGTCTTTGTATCACATTGATGATATGCTATAAGCTGCTTACGGCAGTAGGCAATCCGAGGAGAATGGTTACACACAGGGCCGGTGCAAGGATATTTTGCGCCCTAGGCAAAACTTCCACCTTGCACTCCCCCCCCCCCGATGTCCAGCCCTCCCTTTCCTACGGCCAAGTTCCCCCCAAGGGCCCAGATGTTCACAAAGTGCAGGGGGCACCGGGGAGAGGGGGGGAGGTTGCAAAGAGGAGGGTCATATGAGGGCTCTTCCAGGGGGTGAAGGTGGCAGAGAGGGGGGTACACGGGATTGTTGCAGGGGGTGGAGGTGGCCAAGAGATGGAGGGGGCGGGGATGTAGTGGCAGGGAAGAGATTGCACAGAGGCAAAAGGAGCTTGTTGCAGGGAGTGCAGTGGCAGGGTGCGAGTGGCACAATGGAGCAGTCGGCAGAAGAGGGTTGTTGCAAGGGGCTGGCAGGCAGGGGTGTGTCTGTGCCCGGGGTTGTTGCAGGGGGTGCAGTGGCAGGGAGGGAGTGGCACAAGGGAAGAGTGGGCAGGGGGAGGTTGTTGCAAGGGGCTGGCAGGCGGGGGGGCGTCTGTGCCCCGGTTTGTTTCAAGGGGGTGAAGATGGCACTGAGGGGTTTGCACAAGGGAGGAGTGGGCAGAAGGGAGATGGCAGGTGGAGGGGGAGGTCCCGAGGTTGATGCAGGGGTGAAGGTGACCGTGGCTAGTACTGTTACAATGGTGCCTTAAAACCTTAACCGAGATCAATGCCCCAGTGTGCTGCTAGGTGCTATATATACTCATCATAAGAGCAGGGCTGGCTCCAGGCACCAGCCCACCAACCATGTGCTTGGGGCGGCACCTGGAGGGGGGCGGCACGGCGCTCTGGCCCGAGAGCAGGGCCACGACTGGGCTCGCTGCCCTCCGCGCAGCACTCTGGCCGCCGGGGAGAGCGGAGCCCCGGGCAGGCTCTCTGCCCTTCTCCTGGCACTCCGGCCGGTCAGGGAGAGCAGGGCCCCGGCTGGGCTCTCTGCCCCCCTCCTGGTGCGCCGGCCGCCAGCAGAGCCCCGGCTGGGCTTGCCGCCCTTCCCCCAGCGCTCCGGCCGGACGGGGAGAGCGGAGCCCCGGACGGGCGCTCTGGCCGCCGGGGAGAGCGGAGCCCCGGCCGGGCTCTCCGCCCTCCCCCCAGCGCTACAGAGGGCTACAAATCTAAGATGGGGAAAATGGCAGCCACTGCAAAAGGAACCCCAGGCCAGTTCCTTAACCACCCAGTCATTCCTCTCCAAGCACTGCAGGAAGATTTTGTTCCACGGGCATTTCCAGTTCAACCGGAAAAGAGAATTCCCAGAAATCTCATGAGAGAGAGCCTGCTTTCGCCATATTCTATCTCAGGTCCAACACTCTCTGGTTTGGATGGTGTGAACATTTGGATGCTTTTCATTGATTCAACTTCTGTTTTGGTTGTGTTGTTGCTCTTCACGAAAACGCACCCTGCCCATGCCTGCTATATTACATTGCTCAGCATTGTACTTGGCTCGGGGCAAGAAGTTAGTTTACCTTGGCAAATATATCACTGTAAAATCTCCTGATGAAAACAATCTACTTAAAAGCATGTGGTTGAAACCAAAAAAAAAAAACCCTTATGATCAGCAGAACTGTTCTCCCTCAGCTTGTATGGGCAGATTCACTCGTAAGGCCAAGCTGCCATGTGGGGTTATAAAATAGAAACAAGTCCTTGTAAGAACTGATCTAACTTTCTTCAATTGCCCTTGCATCTTTAATCACTCTCACCACTTTAAAAGCAGCAGATCTGGCAGCTGATAATTAGACTGAGCCTGAAGCAGTATGGCCAGTGGCCAGAGCACATCTCCTTTCATCTGCATATTTATGCATTTAAAGGAAAATAACTAGGTTCTTCTGAATCCATAAATTAAGTTCTCCAGGCTGGTTCTAAACTTTCCCTCTGATCTGAAATAAGTAGAGGTTTATTTTTCCTTCTTCATTTTCCTGTACTGGATATAAACGTGGGAGAAGCGCTGAGATGACCCACACAGGTTACGGATCCTCAGTAGCATGTGATGTGTCAGGCAAGGTAAAACCTAATGCCCTTATTTTTTAGGTAAATCTAAAAAATTTGATTCCTGGGACAGAAAATGTTGAACTCTCCAAGATTCCTCATATAAACTGTCTGGATCTTCTCTGTTTGACTTAACAATAACAAAAAATTACCTAGGCAATAGTGATCCCCACGTTTGAAACATACAAATATCAGATACAAAACAATGTACTTTGCCCGGTATTGTACGGATTAGAAAATCATTGACAGAGCCTGGATTGGCACTGAGCCTACTGGAGATTCTGGGCCAATATCTGACATGATGTTCCCCTATATAGATGTCAAAATAAAGGAAGTTGCTCCAAATGAGAGTCTCTCTCCAAAACTGTGGACTGCTGGAGATCTTTCACAGTTCACACTGTCAGAGAAAACAACGGATGGTCGATCTCCCTCTGTGTTATGCCTTCAACCCCTCTGTCAGAGGCAGACTCAATCCAGCTGAACCCCCCATGTGTTTAGTGTTAATTATGCATTCTGGCTATAGAATGGTGTGACAGGGCTGCCATTGTCTTTCCTTATCTCTTGGTAGTGAAGTATAAGGAGTGATGCTGTGTGAATTGCTCAGGGAAGGCAAGGCTCACTTCACAGAGTATGGCAAGGATGCTTTCTCCATGTCCCTGGCTTGTGGCTGACAGCTTCTGACACTTTGCATGACATCACATAGGACACTTTGCAATTCATTTTCACTCTCATTCTAACCATTGTGCCCTGACTGACATGTGAACGCATGCTTTTCTATTAGTACTGAATGACAAAATAAATCACTATTAAAATGCAGGATGCAGTGAGGTCAAGAGGTTATTGCTTGTGACATGCACAAAGCAATCAAACAACTGACTATGTCAAGCTGTCCTGCAAGAGCATGAGTACCAACCTCAGGGCAGACTGTTAAGAACGAGGGCACAAACACCAACTTGGCTGGGGATTCTATGCTTAGATTTCACCAACCAATTATCAAGTGTAAACTCTTCAGGCACTATAACAGCCTTAACATGGAGTCACCGGCAGTCCCCTTGGGTACTCCAATCTATCTTATCACCTAGGCAAGCCTACCTTTGTGTTGGATGGTCCCTTACACCATGAATCACAGCAATATTCAGGTTACTTCCAATCACAAAGGACCAGTCAATTATCCCAGGTCAATTGTACCTTAGCTCTCACACCAATCACAATGCTTGTAGTTAATCATATAATAATCTATATACAAATTTATTAATAGGAAAAAGAAATTAGAGTTATTTACAAGGCCAAAGCAGGTAAACAGACACATGAACGAGTTACAGTCTTACATTTCAAAAGGTAATAGAAGCTTCTAGAATAAGCAAGATCTATATGTCCTTTAGGGCTAACCCAGGCAAAGTAGCTGGGGATCCCTTGCTTTTGCCTAGAAACCTTGCACCCAGAATCCAAGCAGCAGTAAGATGTAGTTCCTCCTTGTTAGGGGGTTTTATTCCCTTTCCCCCTTCTGATTTGAGCTGCAAACTCAGCTGATGGGAGGAATTCATTTGCAAGACTCATCTTCACTGGGCTGGGGGGAGGGGAGAGTAACAAAGTCTTGCATTCTCTTTAATGTTCCACTCTAGTCCATCTGGTGTTGATGGGCTTTCCTTGTCAGGCAGGCCATAACACCTTCTGTTGGAGACCAGCATTTCACACTAGTTAAAGTCTCCTAGCTAGTACTAACACAGTTACAGAAGCTGACAGGTTTGGGACAATGAGCAGTGGCTGCAGAACTTTTGGATGCGCAAGACCATGCTCCTGGATCTGTGTGTCGAACTCACCCCAGCCCTCCAGCTCCTGGATACCAAAATTAGAGGTGCTTTGACAGTGGAGAAGCGAGTGGGGCTTGCACTATGGAAGCTTGCAACAGTGGATTGCTACTGGTCAGTGAGAAATCATTTTGGAGTTGCAGGGCCATTGTCATGCAAGTTTGTAGGATCATTAATTTCCTCCTGCTATGATGGACTGTGACTCTTGGCAATGTGCAGGACATAGTGGATGGATTTGCAGCAATGTTGTTCTTGGACTATGGTGGGGTGATAGATGGCACACGTATCCATATTTTGGCATCAGCCCACCTTGCCACACAGCTGCAATGGTGCCAGCTTAACTCATCACAGAGTGGTGTGGGAAAGTGTCCTATCCTGGAGGAAGAAATAGGGCAGCCATCCTAAAAAACTTTGGGAGAGAATTGCAGAATACCTCCATGCAAATTTCATCAAGATCTCTCAGGAGGATCAAAGGGAGAGCCATATGTACATAAACAAAGTGCCCTGTATGCCCTCTCACCCCCACCGCCTAACCCGGCAGGGGAATGAAAAGAAGACGCCAACTGAATCCTCTGTTTGTTGTACCTTTACCTCTTCTCCTATGAGTAAAACAATGAAAGGTTGATACCGTTGTCTTTAGATTGGGGTGGACTGGCCTCCATCTTTACATTTAAACATTTGTAAGGAAAAAATGCATGCACACACTTACTCAAGCTCCGTTCCCCTCCATCAGGCTCATCTGTGCTCATCTGGGAGGATTGTCTAAACTCTGGCAGAGTCAACAGGTCCTGGCTTGCGGCATTGCTGGAGTCCCCTGCTGCGTTTCCCTCCTCTTCTTCCCCACTATTCCTTACAGAGAATCTGTCTTGGCCTCCTCTGAGGTATCCACAATGATCTGCGGTGTTGGTTCGGTATCTGCCAACAGCTCATTGTAAAAGCAGCAGGTCAATGGGGCAGCACCAGATCTATTGCTGCTCTCTCTGCTGTGGAATCCCTGGTGAAATTCTTTCACTTTCATGCAGCACTGCTGCTGCTCTGTCATACCATTTGCCTGCATCTCCAGTGCAATCTGCTCATAGTTGTCCACTTTTCTATGGCTGAGCTGTAACTGTGCTTGCACAGCCTCTTCTCCCCACAGGCCCCAGAGATCCAATGCGTCCTGTCTATTCCAGGCAGAGTGCGTTAAGTGCGTGGCGCCAGCCTGGGCAGTTGGACACAACAAGGGACGCTGCTAGGAGTCTTGCCAAGGTGGGCTATCAAAAAAAGGCATTTCAAAAACATGTGGGAGGTTTTAAATGGGGATGGGGGTGACTTCTGGTCTCTGTGACCTCTGGGCAGTGGAATTTAAAATTATGACCACTGTGATCCCTGTTGCAGGGAACGGGGCATTGTGGGACAGCTGCTGGAGAACTGTTAGGGTTGACAAAGGTCATGCACTCGCACTGTGTCGATCTCAGTAGGTCGACCATGGCTCTATGCTGTTCGGGGCAGTGATTTTACTGTGTTGCTGCAATAAGGTGCTTTCGCTAACTGGAGACACATTTGAACATAGACGTGTAATGGAATGCTAATCTACATTGCACTGTTCAGCCACCACGGTGGCGCTGTGCATGAAACACATAATTTAAGCTAACTTCAGCTATACCTGGCAGGGCATTAAAGGAACTTACAGTAAACATGTGGTGTGAGTGTTTCTGTCTGAGAAGTAAGCTCTGTAGTAAATCTTTATCTGATACAGAAGCCTGACCTGTGACCTACCATGTACAAGAAGTACATGACAACATGAATATGTGTCTCCTGGTGTCAATTTATGTCAACCTAACTTCTATGTAAATATAACACCATGTTATGGGGGTAAACACCTGTGAGAGAGAAGCACTAATTAAACTAAAGGATAATGATGGCACAAGAACAAATGAGTATAAACTGGTCATGAGTAAATTTAGGTTGGAAATTAAAAGAAGGTTTCTAACAATCAGAGGAATAAGATTAATAGATTCCAAGGCCAAAAGGGACCATTGTAGTTATCTAGTATGGCCACCTGTATAACACAGGCCAGAGAACTTCTGCAGACTAAAATTCCTAAACCATGGCTTTTAGAAAAACATCCAAACTTGATTTTAAAATGGTCAGTGATGGAGAATCCACCATGACCCAATTGTTCTAATAGTTAATTGCCTTCTCTGTTAAACACGTACATCTTATTTCCAGTCTGAAACAGCCATCTGTTCTTGAAAGCTATGGAATAGCCTTCTGTCGGAGGATGGGAGGCAAGAAATCTAACTAGTTTTAAGATGGAGCTTGCTAAGGGTTTGTCTACACTTAAAACACTATAGTGGCACAGTTGCAGCACTTCAGTGTAAACAGTACCTACACCGATGAGAGGGATTCTCCCATTGATGTAGTTAATCCAACTCCCTGAGAGGCAGTAGCTGGGCTGACAGAAAATTCTTCCATCCACCTAGGGCTGTCTACATGAGGACTTAGGTTGGCTTATATCTGCCATTCAGATGCGTGAATTATTCACGCCCCTAACCAACATTAGACTGAGCTAATTTTCTAGCATAGACCAGGCCAAAGTTTTTGAATGGGTTTATGTGGTGGGGTTGCTTGCGGTAGCAGGGGACTGGACCTGATTACCCTATTACCTTGATTACTCAGTCCTATTTACAGTGCATTAACTTCACTTGGATGGGACAGCGAATCACTTCCCGGCTATTTAAAGAACTAGAAGAAACAAGAGCAAGATTAAGGGGGAGTTTGTGACTCTATTTACAAATATAAAAAGATAAGAATGGCCATGCTGGATCAGACCAAAGGTCCATCTAGCCCAGTATCCTGTTCTCTGACAATGGCCAATGCCAGGTGCCCCAGAGGGAATGAACAGAACAGGTAATCATCAAGTGATCCATCCCCGTTGCCCATTCCCAGCTTCGGGCAAACAGGCTAGAGACACCATCCCTGCCCCTCCTGGCGAATAGCCATTGATAGACCTATTCTCCATGAATTTATCTAGTTCTTTTTTTAACCCTGTTATAGTCTTGGCCTTCACAACATTCTCTGGCAAGGAGTTTGAGTTGAACATAGCACAGCAGCTAGTTATCTGAAATGCTTCTTGGTATTTTCCATCTGCTGTTTTAGGAAATTTCATTTGTGTGCTTTAGTCTTCAAGACTGATAGTAAAATGCCTGTCCAGCTATACCAACATGCTGATTAACGTGTGTCCCAAGGGTACATTATCAAGCTTTTAATCTGAGCCACAAGTCTCAAATCTGTCATCTGAAGCAATGAAGGGTGTCACAGGATGTTTTTTCCCAGCAGAGAATTCCCTTGCTAAAGGCATTTGTTAGATAGGAGTAACCTACATATATGAGAATTGGGAGGGTTGGTCATTTAGTTTTATAACTTTGGGATAGCCCAATGCCTTTAATTCATTTTGAGGACAGTTCATGTATTTCCAGTACAATAAATAGAACAATGGGTCTGATCCAAATTCCATAGAAGTCATCCAAGTAATTTCATTGATTTTGATGGGATTTGGATATAAATGCTGGCATTATAGTGTATTTGTCCTTGTGGTAGGCCTTGTGTAGACTAGGATTTGGAAGATGTTAGTTAACATGTGTGTGTAGACAAGGCAATATGCCTTTAACTCAACCCACTTCTTCAGATGCATGAAAATTACAGATACAGGCATAAATATACTGGCACATGAAGAGAAGGGAGTTACCTTACAAGTGGAGACCCAGTGTTGACATGGCCAATTTGGTCAGGGTGGATGTGGTCCGCTCCCAATAATTGATGAGGAGGTGTCAATACCAAGAGAGGGAAAATTGCTTTTGTAGTGAGCCACTACCAGTCCCTATTCAAACCCAAATTAATGGTGTTAAGTTTGCAAATGAATTGTAGCTCTTCAGTTTCTCTTTGAAGTCTGTTTTTGAAGTGTTTTTGTTGAAGGATGGCTACTTTAAAATCTGTTATTGAATGTCCAGGGAGATTGAAGTGTTCTCCTACTGGCTTTTGTATGTTATCATTCCTCATGTCTGATTTGTGTCCATTTATTCTTTTACGTAGAGACTGTCCGGTTTGGCCAATGTACCTGGCAGAGGGGCATTGCTGGCACATGATGGCATATATCACCTTAGTAGATGTGCAGGTGAATGAGCCCCTGATGGTGTGGCTGATGTGGTTGGGTCCTCTGATGGTGTCACTAGAGTAGATATGGGAACAGAATAGGCAACAGGGTTTGTTACAGGAATTGGTTCCTGGGTTAGTGTTTCTGTGGTGTGGAGTTGCTGGTGAGTATTTGCTTCAGGGTTGGAGTCTGTCTGTAAGCGAGTACTGGCCTGCCTCCCAAGGTCTGTGAGAGTGAGGGATCGTTTTCCAGGATAGGTTGTAGATTGTTGATGTGCTGGAGAGGTTTTCGCTGGGGGCTGTACATGTTGCCCAGAAGTGTTCTGTTATTTTCCTTGTTGAGCCTGTCCTGTAGTAGGTATTTCTGGGTACCCGTCTCGCTCTGTCATTCTTCATTCTTAAAAATATAATACCTACCAGGGGAAGTGAGGACACAGATTGACAGAGCGAGACGGCTACCCGGACTATCCACCACCCAGAACAAAGCCACTGTCCTAGACTATGCAGCTGTTCCTCCAGAGGAGGAACAGAAGCATTTCTTTGCCTTCCCCACAATCATGGCATAAGACTTTAAAAAACATTAATGATGTAGTCAATCAGTTTCTGCATGAGGTTTCTATCAGCAGAGCTCTAACAAGCTGCCATTTTGCTTCATCATCTGTCACAGATCAGTTGTAGACCATGGTGACTTGTGAGGCAGAGCCAGGGAAGATGGTATCAGGGTCAGTCTACTGATAGTTCAGGACAAAAGATAAGTCTTATTAAACTCCCATCACAGAAGTGTGTTGGCGATACAGTATTGTATTCAGATCCATCTAGAAGCACTTGTGTTCCATTCACTTATGAAAATGGACCATCAAAAGAAGAGTGATATTCTAACTTCTAACCACAGGTATCAATATTTGGTCCATGACACAATCCCCAACTCTCCAATAACTAATCTTAACCCAAACCCCACACAAAGTGTGACCAGCTGTAGGAGTTGAACCTAGCACCTGGGATAATCCCATGGTTGTCATGAGAATCCTGAACCAGCTCGGCCAACTCATCAATGGGGACGTTAAAGTCATTGAGAATTAATTGATGCTTGTAAAATATGAAGTGATCCTCAAATGGAAGATGTATTACAAGTACAAAGCATTGTTTTTATCAGCATAAGTGCTTTTTTAGATACATAGCGTGTTGTTTTTTCATTATCAAGTTCTGCTCCCCATCAAGTGCTAAATCGTATGAATTCCCCATTCACACACTTGAAGTTAGTCATCCCTCATCTGTTGCTATTTATTAAATTATGCTGTATGTCTTTGCAGTGCATAGTATTTTGTTTTATGAATACAGCTTTATCTCTGCTATTGCAATCTGGAATGAATGAAGAATATTAAAGTGATTTTTTTTTAAATGACATTCCTTACTTTTATCTACGGGGACAACATATTCTCCCAATAGTATTGTCCTTTTGGAAGATGTGATAGACATATTGGGTAAATATTGTACCTCCAACCACATGGTTTCCATTGCAATTGATTCCCCTGCTGTTTCCTTCTAAGCACTCCCCCACCTTACTTCTTCCACAATGGTGACTGCAACAGTGTGACTGATAGCAGAGGTAAATTTATTCCAGCAGCTGGTTTGGGGCAACAAATTTATTTACCTTAGCATGCACTTTAGTTACTGAAATACAGATATTAGGGGGAAATTTTACTGCAGTTGACTTTATAAAGGCCTTTGATGAAGCTTTAGTGTAGTCTAAAGTCCTTTCTCATTCCAGGGCACCGACTCCCAAAGGGATCACTCTCCAACTACAAGTTTGGATAGCATTTTGTTAAAGCAACTAATTAAAAATAGATACAATGTTGTTTGCTTGGATTCTACATACTCACTAAGCCAAAGAGCAGAAGGAAGAATGCCTGACTTCATTGGGTTTGGTATGAACATAGCTTCTCCCTCAAAGGTCTGGTTTTGCAATTGCTGTATACCCAAAATGCCCAGTGAGTGCAATGAGAGTTTTTGGTATCTATTAGTCAACAAATCTGTAGATCCAAATGCTAGAAAAGTAATAAACTGAAAAAGACAATCATGTTTATTTCTGAATTGGAACCATTGACAATCAGAATCTAGACACTAAATTCACTATCCGACAATTCAGGAATTCAGAAATGTTGATTGAGTTTGAAGTCTGATCCTGGATAACTTAGAAAACTCAGCAGGACTGTCTTTCACTTCTAGGTGCCTGATCCTGCATTCATTGCACACCCGAAACTCCCATTGACTGCAGAACCTTGCATCCTATGAGCTCATTCTGCATACATACAGACCCTCCACTGAAATGGAATGTCCGTATTATATGCCCTGGGGAGCTGCACAGTGGATACAGGGAGAATTGTGCCCAAAGACTTGGAGTGGCACATTTTCAAAGTGGGTACTAGGTCTCCACTTGCGCCTCAACACAACTGGGCACATACATACCTGCACTCAATTTGTAGGTGCAAACACCTGTGTGTGTACTTCCAATAGCATGATGACACCTGAATATTCATAAGTATTAGAATTTTCACCTACCACATTGATTAGGAGCATTACGTTTTGTGGGTGCAATTTTTAACATATGCAGAGGTGTTACTCTGTTGGAAGTATGCATGAACTAGTGCGCATATAGGTACATAACTGGCCCCAGTTCAGCATAGTACTTATGCAGTGGGACTGCTTGCATGCTTAGAGTTAGGCACCTGCATACGCACTTTAGAAGTTAGGGGTATGAAAATGTATCCATTAATTTGAAATGTGTAGGCTAAGTTTTTCACATGTGGCGTCTCACTTGCCAAGTGCAAATCAGCTCATTGGGATCCTTTAAACCCTTCATACACCATTTTTAAAATAATATTTATTATTTGTTAGCCCTTTGTGTGTGCACAGTCCTTTGCAAGACACAGGACCTGAGCTTCACCTCCCCAAGATAGGGTTACCATATTTCCACAAGCAAAAAAGAGGACACGGGGGGGGGAGGAAGCCCCGCCCCAGCCCCGCCCCCATCCACTCCCTCTCGCTTCCTACCTTGACTGCCCCCCTCAGAACCCCCCCCCCGCTTCTTGTTCCCTGATTGCCCCGACCCTTATCCACTCACATGGGTGGCAGGGTTGTAGAAATGTTGGTGGTGCCCAGAACCCCCCTCCACCTGCCTAAGGCTCTGGGAGGGGAGTTGGGTGGGGGAGGAGGTCTGGGGTGCAGGTCTTGGGCTGGGGATTAGGGTGCAGGAGGGGTGCAGGCTCTGGGATAGAGTTTGGGTGCTGGATGCTAGGGCAGGGGGTGGGTGTGCAGGAGGGGGTGAGGGGTGCAGGCTCTGGGATGGAGTTTGGGGGTGGAAGGCGGTGCAAAGGGAGGGGGTGCAGGCTTTGGAAGGGAGTTTGAGGGCAGGAGGGGGTGTGTGGGAAGAGGGGAGGGGGTTTGGGAGGGAGTTTGGGGATAGGAGGGGATGCAGGGGTGAGGGCTGTGGGCCTGAGGATGAGGGGTTCGCGATGCAGGAGGGGGCTCAGGGATGGAGCAGAGGATTTGGGTGTGGGGGGGATGAGGGCTCAGGGCTGGGGCAGAGGATTAGGGTGCAGGGGGATGAGGGCTGGAGCTGGGGCTGAGGGGTTTGGGGTGTTGGAGAGGCTCGGGGCTAGGGTGGAAGGGCAGGGTAAGGGCAGCCTGTCTACCCATTAGTGGATGGGGGACGCTAGGACCTGGGGCAGCAGACAGCAGTTGCTGCTGGCTCTGGCAGTACAAGCAGGCAAGGGAGAGGCTGGCAGGGAGGGGGAGGCCCCACGGGGGGGGACGCGTGGAGGGGGGGTGGCAGGTGGAGGCCAGGAACCCATCCAACACTCCCCCGCTCCCTGACTGCCCCGCCTCCCAGTCTCCCCTTACCATTCTGGCTCCACGTGTAGGCAAAACATGCTGCCTGGTGGGTTGGTTTGTGTGTTACACAGGGCTGCAGACAGAGGGAGGGGGGAGCAGGGGAGGGCTCTGGCTGCTGGAGGCCAATGGGAGTGGCTCAATCGGCCCAGCCGCCCAATCAGCAGCTGCACTCTGCATGGAAGGGAGGGAGGGAGACAAGGGAGAAAAAAAACCCAGACATTTTAACCTTGTTACCAATTCCTCCCGGACGGCTATTTAGAGACGCAAAAGCCGGACATGTCCGGGGAAATATGGATGGATGGTAACCCTAGGAGCACTAATGAGCTAACAGGTGAGCAGCTACATTAGGAAACACATAATAGCATGGGACACAGCACAGCCTGAGGCAAATGCTCAGGAATCTCACTCTGGGGTAGCCAGACCCCAATCGGGTATGTCCACACTCCAATAAAACACCCGCGGCTGGCCCATGTAAGCAGACTTGGGCTCGCAGAGCTACAAAATTGCACTGGAGACATTTGGGCTTGGGCTGGAGAAAGCCCAAACACCCATAGTGCAATTTTATAGCCCCGCATCAGCTGACGTGAGCCAGTCCTGGATGTGGCCCCTTGTGGCCTACAGCTGGCCACTGCAGGGTAATGAGAGTATGGGGATTGAGTAGCCAATATGGTCTTACTGCTCCCTGCACACTCACCATTAGATGGCATGAAATCCTTGGTCATGTCCAAAACATACCTTCTTCACAGCAGTGCAGAGAACCCCCGTGAAGGCCTACTCCATAGCGCACACGGACTGCGTGGTCCCGCTCTATGCACAGTGCTTGGGGCTCTCAGTTGAGGGAAGTTCCTCTGCAGATGGGGGTTAAGGCACATTGTGATTTGGCTTTCCTGAACTGGACCACAAAATGGTCCGGAAAAAAGAACAGGCAGTGCTGTACTCCCAGTCATTCCTGTCCAGGCACAATGTTGGGTATGTCTCCATTTATTGCAGTTTAAAATGCATAGAAATCCTGAAGCCTTTTCAGAGGAACTCAGCCCAGAGAGCCCATGCAATATATTATCTCTTCAAAGCAACAGAACAACCCTCCCCCTTCACCTCATTGTCAAGAGGAAAGTAGCAGTTCTTTACCATACAGAATAGAACTTCAGACAAATATTTTGAACATTTTGCTCAGCAGAATTTCTTTCACTGAAAGTAACACTGAACAACCTTCAAGGTTGATACAAGGGAACAGGTGTTTTAAAACGCACACGTCAAACCCAAACCCTGCATCCAAACATCCCAAACTTTGCATCTGGATTTGAACTGCACATCTGCTCCCCTGCCCTGTAATGGGCTGAACCAAAACCCTGGATCTGAACTGCATACCTCCTCCCCCGCAATAGGCTGAACCCAAACCCTGCATTCTGAACCACACGCCTACCCCCTTACCCTGCACAATGGACTGAACCCAAACCCCGCATTCTGAACTGCATACCTAGACCTCCTGCCTCCCACCCCCATGGGCAGATCCAAAACCATGGCTCTGGATCCAAACAGTGCACCTTGGGCCTCATCGCTAATGTATGGATTCTTTACATTTATGATGTTACTAAATCCCTTTTGGCAGCCCCATCATTGGGGAGTTGTATGTTCGTCAACGGTGCATTAGTCATAGATTTTCAAAGACAGATGAACTAACTAGGACTACTACAGCCAAGTACCTCATGGCCATTTCTATTCCTTCGCTGACAAGTTCCGAAAGCGGCAAGCCGAGGTTCTGCAAATTGCAGCATTTGAACTAAAACTGCAAATGTTTACAAGGAACAGCAGAGTCTGGGAACAGGTTAACAACCATGTGGGGTTGTGTAGAGGAGAGCATTTGGCTATGGATAATCTCTGCTTTGATCAAGCAGACACCACCATTTTACACAGTCCAAGCTAGTATGGAGATCGCATCTAAAGCAAAATAAAAAGTATCATTCCTTTTGGTAGATGATGTTCTTCCCAATGACTCCTCCCCAAATCACTTTATGTGAGCTCTCACTGTTTTTAAAGTCTTTCCCTCGAGGGAGCGGATCGTTTAATATAGAGTACAGCATTGACGTCTGGTATTAAGTCAGTCAGGCTACTTCGAAATGAGGCGAGTGGGCGTCCTGGTAAGAAAATAAAAATGTAAGTTTAAACAGAGGAGACAGGTCATCTTGGTTCTTTAGATTCAAGACAGATTTATATATAAAGCACTCTCTAAGCAGGTTCCTTTTACACCAGCTATGTGCATATGAGGCATTCTTCCTACATTCCCTGTGCATCCATGATCCTCACCAACTTCCGTAGGAGTGCACAATGCAGGATCAGGCACCATAGACTTTCTGTCTCAATCTGTATTACAGAGTTACATTAACAAGTTACCAACACCCACAGCTCCAGTTAATGTGAATGCAAGACCCAGGCCCTCGGCATGTCAGAAAAACAGACCACAAGTAACAGAATTGTCCTTTTCGGCCAATCAAACAAAGACTTATTACAAAATGTGAGGAAGAAAAGGCTTAGGAGAATAAAAACAGACTACAGAATGGCCTTGATACAGGGTAGCCTGTTGCAGAAACAGAATCAAGCGACACAGGCAGGATGTTTTATTCCATTCTATATAGGTTTTTATATCGTGCTCATCACGGTAGTAGCTGAGCTCCTTCTAATAGTCACATGCTTCATGTGCTAACCTCTGTCACGTTATAAAACCTAGAAGAGATGCAGAATACAATACACATGCACAAACCATTGCTATTGTGAAACTGGCTCTGTGCACAGAGGCCAGCCATATTGTTTTGTCAGCAGATGAATACTCTCTTATACAATAAAGTTATCCGTGTACAATTTTCATACAAACTTATAGAGTATGATTTGAATATTTTTTTAAAGCAAAGAATGCCAAAGGGCAGCCATGTATCATGTCAGCAGACAAGATACATGATCATAAGCATCATCGTACCGATGCCTGGTTAATGTTCATTTACCTTATTCAGTGTTCACATTATAAGTATTAGCTTGGACTGCTGCTGAAGTGTCAGTTAAATGAGGGGATTTACAGTGTAATTCTAAAACCATACAAGCTGGCTTCAATGAAAGGCTGTAATCAGAGCTAATTATAGGGACATTTGTGAAACTTATTGGTCTGGGGCTTTAATTTGATATAAAAAGGAGCAAAACTATTGTAAACTATGGTTCTTTTGAATATAACGATAGTAAACACCTACTTTTATATATCTTCTTTCACGTCTAAGGACCCAAAGGCTTTTTACAAACAGTACATACCACAGCAATTGCCTCAACCACTACTAAATGCAGCTATCTCTGGGGTGGATCTTAGCAACTATTTAAACCAATACCATGCAAAACTGTAGTAGAGGAAGTGAAGAAAATGATCACATCCTGTTGAAGATGCTGTTGTAATTCACAGAAGGAGAATGTAATTAACCAAACATGGACACAGACACTAAAATCTCCATTATTCTTGCAAGATAAATGGTATCTTTAATGACCACAAAAGGTAGCTTCCTGTCTTAACAGTAAGACAATATTATTATTATATTAAGCTCCTAAATAGTGCTTTTTCCTTTGTAAATCTCAAAGAAGGGCAGTATCATTATCGCCATTATACAGATGGGGAAACTGAGGCACAGACAGGGAAGTGACTGGCTCAGCAGGTTAGCAGCAGAACTGGGAATAGACCCCAAATCTTCTGAGTCCCAGGCCAGTGCTCTAGTCACTAAGCCACACTACCTCTCCTAGACAATACTTTGAGATGGTACTCCAAGATAACCGTGCCACCTAGCACCATGCAGGGGCACTGGCAAAGTACTGACTCGGAGAACAGAGCCACCTCCTGAATCACTCACACCACTTCCTAGGCACTCTGGATTTTTCATGGCAGGGCAGCCTCTCATCTCAGTACTGATCAGGCCAGTCCCTATCCAGCTTGTGAAATCTAACCACCTCAGAACCCAGCTTCTATTAAATCAAACAGAACAGCAGCTTTATGCAATGGGACATGATACCAGTTCCTAAGTGGAATGTCATGCTTTTTTAAACACAGGATCTAAAGGGAACCTTTTTTACTTCCTTCCTGCATGCTTTCTGTCCCAACGACTTACAACTAGCTCTGGCCTCTGTACTGAAAGATCTTTACTGGGTTTTCAATAAAATAAAATCATCTCACCTGTCCATGTTCTCTGTTGAGTGACAATAAAACTTTGGCACTGTGGTTGAGAGTTACAGATTGCTGCAGCTTCCTCTGCATTATAAATGGAGAGCAAACATCCCAGATGGCTGTAGGAGGGCCAGCATTTATAGTCATGCATTTCCATGGTTCGGAATCCCTTTAGGGTGATGTATTCTGAGAAACAGAATAAAAACTAGTACATAGGCACACAGCTTTTAGGAAACTTCTAATATAATCCAAGAGGAAGATACCCTGCAGTATGTTATGGTTACATCATAAAGTTAATACTTTGCCCTTGCGTGACATCCTTCATTCAAATAAGACAGAGGGAAGTTAAAATAGCCTTCTCAAACTGAGTCAGTGGAGGAACCAAGCACAGAACCCGTACATTTTGACTTAACCCCCATGCCTCTTCCCCCCCCCCCCCCCTTTAACCACTAGATTTGTCTAATGCCTTCCAGACAGATATGACAGAGCAGGCAATGTTTAAGGCTACCGCTCACTCACTGTTAAGATTTCTGCCCCTTTGTGGAAGTGTAAAATAGGGCAGAGGTGCTAATTTTAATACACTGCTAATGAACACTGATGGATAAACTGAGGGAGAGACATTGTTAGCAAATACGACTGTTAGAAATGCAGGCCCCTCTGTGCAAGAGTGCACCAACATTTTTGCACATGCTCGGCTTGCAAGCATGCAATTTCCAGAGAAGATGTAAATCTGGCACTCCACGGATATTGCAATTCATGCCCATCCCAAGCCTGCACGGGAACCCTTAGGAAAACTTGGGCCACAACACCTTTTGTGCTCAAAGCAGCAAGGAATGAACCTTTTCATAAGGAAGAATGTTTAGCCACTTTTCCCCACAATGTAAAGGGTCCCCTTCTTTAGTACAGAGGAACAAAGCCCCAAACTATGATCCATGGTCCACCAATGACTCAAAGCAGCAGATAGGTTGCACAATGAAACAGGAGAAAAATAAAGTATCACAGGGCTCCGTGGGTAAAGAGAGTGGAGGCCATCTGAGGATCTTCCTTACCAACTGGTCCACAGACGTAAAAAGCTGGAGGGCCACTTAAGATATTAACAGGACATATATTCACTTGAAACACAGACTGATGCACATGCTGAAAGGATTGTGAGTAGAGTACTTAAAGCAGCACGCACACATGCACACACACATGTAAGTCAGATTGTTCTGCAAGGTACGTACAATGTAGTACAAGCAATCCCATGCAACTCTCGTGAAAAACAGCAAGATTGCTCCAAAGAGAAAGAAACAGGGATTCTATGGCCAGCTCCACACTAGAAACGTTTGCTGGTACAGCAATATCAACTAGGGAGTGATTTTGGGTGATTACTTTACAGTTTTGGTGATACTTCTATTTTCAAAAACCCCAGTGCAGATGCAGTTATACCAGCATAAAAATGCTTTTGCTGGTATGGCTTATTTCACTTTTTTTGCTGGTGTGACAGCATCTACACTAGGAGGGCTTGACTGTATAGCTATACCTGTACAATTTTAATGGTAAACTTTTTCTAGTGTAGACTAGGCCTAAGTGTGCCAAATTCTGCCCTCACATACATCCACTGTGTCCATTGGGGCTGCATGAGCGTAACTGAGATCAGAATTTGGCCATATTTGGGAACCACAAGATTCTTACAGTTCGATCACACCTGCAGTAATTGAACTATTATCTAAAGACTCTGAAGTCCTGTACCTTTTAAAAGAGGAAGCCTTTTCTGTAGATATAGCCCAGACTTGTACAAATGTAAAACTTTTTCAAAAGCTCCTAGGGTTTCATTTATTCCATATCGTAAATCACCTACATTAAAAAGAAAAATATGACAGAAGTGACTAACCCGATGAAATATCATTTAAAATGTCTTCTCATAAAAGACAATGGGGTCTAAATATTAGCTTGTACCTGTTGCGTTCAGAATATCACCCAGAAGGGGCCGCAAAGCAGAAGGTGCAGTGTGTGGCAAAAGATACGTGAAAAAATACCTGCAAAAAAATCCCACAGGCTTGTTAGAAGTGAGAGGTCTCAATATGTTAACAATTAGTCCTCTCTAAATTTTCACTTTCCATCTCAGGAGGACTATTCTTTTCTATTCAGGTTCTTACACAATGCCCCATACTGTGGGGCTAGAGCATCTTAACTGGCTTCTCATAGATCATGTTGCCAACCCCTCTTAAAGCTTGTCCCTGTGGCATATAGTGCTGCCAAGTGCTTTATTCAGTCTAATTAAAAGGATTCAAGCAATGAAGCTTTCACTAAATTCCACTGAAATTGCCTTGCTCACCTTTAAGCAGTGACTTTCCAATCTACAAAGGACATGTATTCTCTCTCACTTAGGACAACCAGAAGGCCTTGTGCTAACAAGGCTTGGCAGCCCATTATTAACTGAAAGACAGGGTAGCTCATTATTAATTCCTTGAACCATCCAGTCCTTCCACAAAGCTGCTGCTCTAAAAGGAATGGGTAATTATTGTAAGACTATAATTTTCTTTTAGGGTGAAATTAGGATCCCTCAATAACAGTGACTCCCTCTTAAGCCCCTGAACATTAATAATGGGCTATCAAGACTTTCACCTCCAGGTCAGCAGTTCAAATTTAGCCCAGATCAATGGAGAGAGGAAGTTGCTGTCTTTTGATGACTGATTGGTGGCCTACGTGAAGTGACTTGACAGTCTCAGTTCAATGCCCAATAGATGTCCATCTCTATTTCTTCTTCGCTCCTTTGTTGCCCATCTCAAATGAGAGGCCATGAGTTAAAAGGACACAGAGACTAAACTATCCTGTTCTCATGCAGAGGCAACTCCACCTGCAGTACCACCAAGCTGAGGCACATTGGTGGGGGAAGCTTGCACCGCCTCTTCTGTGGATAGTTAGAGGATTGCCATCTCCAAGGCTGTCATTGTGGCACCTCTGGGAAGCAATAAATTCACGGGGGAAAGCTTTTTGGGCAGGTTTATTGGCGATCATAGAGGGAAGCAGTGCAGGAAGGGTGTCTGCACTCTTTCCAACCGATGACTACGCTGTTTTCAATTCTTAGCTAACAAGAAAAATAATATTTGCTACAAAGAAATTCTTAATAAATCTCTCTCTTTCTATCTGTGCTACATAGAATAAGCACAGGATACTGCTCACTACATGGTATCGTGCAATTTATGATCAAATCTGCCACATTTTTCTATATAATTGCACATACCGGTATGCATTAAAAAGATTCTTCTTTTCATTTAGTCCGTCACATTTCCCAGCTGCAGTACATTTGAGAATGAAGCTTTTTCCAGGGAAGTCTAGTGTGCAGTCATTATCTTCCTTGCATGACAGTTCCTCGGTGCTGGCATCGTCCATGTCTGTCACTTTTAGGTTTCCATCCACCATAACAAACTGCCTTGGCTGGAAATCCAAGAGGACTATTGAACCCAGAGGGGAATGTGCCAGGTAAAACAGCAGTTTCACTAGACTCAGGCAAATCTGAGAAAGGAGAGAGGAATACACATGGGAAACATAGTCCAAAAAAAGCTATTCAGCTGAAAGAAGAAGGGGAAAGGCATTCAGTGAAATTAAAGACAAGAAATGTACAGTATTTAAAAGGAAATTATGTATATGTTACAAGCTGTATTGTCAATATTGCCACAGGATTTTACTGTCATAAGCAGTTTAGCAATGTTTGTTAAATACGCTTAAGCACAAAAATAAACCTTTGCAGTCACACCACTAAGGTAAAAAGCTACAAGGGATACAATATCACCTTTCATGCTTCAGGCCATATGTAGATTGCCGGCTGGAATCAGGAAGGTGTTTTCCACCATGGTACAGCATTACACAATTGGCCCCGATCCTGCAACTGTTTCATGCGCTTGGACTCCTGCACCCACATGGAATCCCATGTACTTCAGCCTGCATGAGTTCAGGGGTTTGTTCACTCAGAACAGCTGACAGGATCAGTGCCTAGTGTGGTGCATCATGGGATAAAAGCAGGCAGGGACCATCAGTCCCTGCATAGACCACTGCAAGAGTCAGGATATAGGTGTAGATGGTCCAATTATCTGTTCTAGAACGTACTCCCTATGTAAAACTGTTGTACTAAATATTTTGTACATTAAGAGTATGTCTACACTGCAATTAAAAACCCGTGGCCGGCCCATGCCAGCTGACTTGGGCTAAGAGGCTGTTTAATTACGGTGTAGTCATTCAGGTTAGGGCAGGGCGCAGGTAGGGTTGCCAACTTTTTAATTGCACAAAACCGAACACCCTTGCCCCATCCCTTCTCCGAGGCTCTGTCCCCTGCTCACTCCATCCCCCCTCCCTCTGTTGCTCACTCTCCCCCACCCTCACTCATTCACTCGCTCGCTCATTTTCACCAAGCTGGAGCAGGGGGTTGGGGTGCGGGAGTGGGTGAGGGCATCGGCTGGGGGTGCAGGCTCTGAGGTGGGGCCGGGAATGAGGGGTGATGGGTGCAGGAGGAGGATCCAGGCTGGGGCAAGGGTGTGGGAAGGGGTGAGGGCTCCGGCTGGGGTTGTGGGCTCTGGTGTGGGGCCGGGAATGAGAGGTTTGGGATGCTGGAGGGGGATCCGAGCTGGGGCAGGAGTGTGGGAGACCTTTCCTTCTGCTGGAGCCTGCCATGAAGCCCCTATGATGAGTTTGGGATGTCTTGGTCTGTCGTTGGCTATGACTGTGGTAGCCATGTTCAGCCTTGTGGGTCACATGCTTCTGGGGGTTTTATGGTTTGTGGGTTTTTTAACCAAAGAATTTCTCACTGATTGCAGTGTAGTTCTTCCTTTAACTTCAACACCATCCTCCCTCCAATAAAGCAAATAAGCAGCAGCCATTACAGTGAGACCCTGACCGAGCCCTCTGAGGGCACTACTGTAATACAAACAATAAAAATAACTTCCATGTCATATGTAATTTATGCTAATGGAGAGCTAAAGAGCCTCACTTGGCCTCTCACCTACCAGACTGAGACAACAATTTATTATTATATATTTGTTTGATAGTAGCACCAACAGGCCCCAAACAAGATCAGAGCCCTACTGGACCAACACATTGTAAGAGACGGTCCCTGTCCTGAAGAGTTTATAATCTAGAACAGGGGTGGGCAAACTATGGCCTGGGGGCCGCATCCGGCCCTTCAGACATTTAAATCCGGCCCTTGAGCTCCCGTCGGGGAGCAGGGTCCGGGGCTTGCCCCACTCCACATATGCCGTGGCTCCGTGCTGCTTGTGGAAGCAGCAGCATGTCCCCACTCCAGCTTCTATGCGTAGGGGCAGCCAGGGGGCTCCGCACGCTGCCCCCTCTCCAAGCGCAGCCCCCGCAGCTCCCACTGGCCAGCACTCCTGACCCCCTCCAGTGCCCCTGACCCCCTGCCCCAGCCCTGATCCCCCTTCTGAACCCCTCAGTCCCACCCTCCTGCACCCCAGAGCCTGCACCCCCAGCCGGAGCCCTCACCCCCCAAATTGCACCCCAACTCTCTGCCCCAGCCCACAGCCCCCTCCTGCACCCTGAACTCCTCATTTCTGGCCCCATCCCAGAGCCCGCACCCCCAGCCGGAGCCCTCACCCCCTCCCATACCCTCAACCCCCAATTTCATGAGCATTCATGGCCCACCATACAATTTCCATACCCAGATGTGGCCCTCAGACCAAAAAGTTTGCCCACCCTTATCTAGAAAAAGGATAAGAAACAGAAAAGGGATAAGAGAAAAGACAGAAGCGCAGAGAGGTGAAGTAACTTGCCCAAGGTCATGCAGGAGGTCAGTCAGTGGAAGAGCCTGGAATAGAACCAGTCCCTGTCCCTTGCCCCCTCCACTGGAACACAATACCACTGCAATAATGGGCCTTCCTATACAAATCAATAGACCTCTCTGCAAAGGCGTGCAGAACAGAAGGAACCAGACATCCAGTCTAACACAGAGTATTAAACACAATACTATCCCTAGGCAGGATTCTTTAGACTTTTTGTAATTTTAGGTCTGTTGTAACATTGCTTCGGAGAGGGGAATAAAGGAATAGCTAGGAATAGTGGAGCTTCTGCTCTCTGACTGGAGATATTATTTACTGTAATTTAAAAGGGGTGAAAACAAGATTATTTATAGATTTCCAGGAGCATTCAGAAAGTCAGCATGACAATCCTGTGAGCCCCAGCACACATCATGGGCTCTTTGCATTTACTCTGTTTGAGACCTAAAAGCTACTGATAAAACTGCCTTTGTTTTGTTTTCTTACTTTAAATCTCTCCTCCCAGGGAGTCTGCAGAAGCTGAATCATCTCCAGAGGGGACCCCAGCTCCAGCATAGCTATGACCCTTATTTCAGGATCTAAGCTATTATCATAGCACTGACCATGCAACTGTAGAGAGAAAAGGAGTGATTGTCATACTGATGCATATTCAAGTACAAATGTCAAGGGAAAAGGTTGAATAAATATTGACAGATCAGCTTGGCCTCTGGGGAATATAGATTCAAGTACAGTAAAAGGCATCAATTCTCCTATACTCTGTTTAAAGCAGGCAGACACTGTGTAATAGAGAATACAATTCAATTGCCCTGTGTTTAGAAGTCACAGATATCATCACATTGATGCATAGTTCTATTTGCTGCCTCCACCAACAGCAGTTGTTCCGCTGAGCGAGAAAGCAGCGTAAACTGCCTTGTGTGATGCCCCCCAGCGAATGGCATCATTAGCGGTCACCAAGCCCAGAAAATGACCCTGATTAGTTTACAGGGTGTCAAGTATCAGGGGGTAGCCGTGTTAGTCTGTATCTACAAAAATAACAAGGAATAACAGATAGTTAGTCTTTAAGGTGCCACCAGATCCCTTGTTGTTTTTACAGGGTGTGAATTTGAAGAACTCGCTTTCTACAAAGCACGTGGCTCTTGGCGCATCCTTGCAAAAGGGTCTGTAGTAAACAGCTCCCGCCCCCCATTCCCATCTCTGCCCAACCCCATCAGTTTGGCTTTGTTTGGAAGACCGGGCTGTCCTTCCTTCGCCCATCTCCGGATGCACATAAGCACCGGGCGCTATAGCACAGCAGGGACGGACACCTGGCTAATGCAGGGCGTAGCTGCCTGTGTGCAATGGCTGTGAGCCAAGGCGATCGGGCACTCGCCCCGCTACCGTCTCCCCCGAACGCCTCCATTCCCGTGGGGATGGGGACCCCGCAGGTGGCCGGGCAGGGGGGTCAGTAGCCGCGGGGCGCTGGGAGCGGCGGAGGGGGCGAGTGGGGCAGCCGCGCGGCATTCAAGCAGCGGGGGTCAGAAGCGCTGTGCCCCGGTCCCTCTACCTGCCTTGACGACGCCGGGGTGGTCGAGGCGCTGCAGCAGGGTCACCTCCTTGAGCAGCTTGTAGCTGGCCAGCCTGTGGCAGCCGGCGGGGTGCCCGTAGCGCTGCACGCAGCGGCTCACGTCGCTGCCCCCCCGGTGCACGGACTTGAGGGCGATGGCTCCGGTCCCGGGCAGCGCCGCTCGCAGCACCAGCTTGGTGAAGCCGGAGCCCACGACGCCCAGCTCGGTTACGCGGCTCAGGTCCCCGCAGCCCAGGCGGCCGCCGCGGCTCAGCCCCAGCTCCGTGTCCCCGGCAGACGTGGCCAAGCGCAGCAGGTCCCGCTGCCTCCGGCTCAGCTCGTCCAGCAGAGCCGGGGGAGGCCGCCTGGCAGGCCGGGGGCAGCCCCGCGTCCCGTTCGCCCCCCAGCAGGGGCCAGCGCCCGGGAAGCTCGGGAGGGCCAGGGCGAGTAGGGCGCTGGCTGCCAGGAGGCCGAGCAGCGCCGCCCCCCGTGGCCGGGCGAGGCTGGCGCCCTCTTTGCCCCTGGCTGCCCGCATGCGGGACGGGCTGAGCGCGGCAACTCCCCCCGGCCCCGCCGGCTCTGCCTGCCCGTGCAAGGGGCGAGCCCAGGGAGGCGTGTCCGTCCGTCTGTCCCAGGAGCACCGCGCCGCTGCCAGCGCCGGGGCTCGGCTCCCTGGGGGGCAGCTGGCCGCTCCCGCCCTCCCTCCGAACGGTTCCCCCTTCGCTCGCCGCCCTCTCCCCCTGCCCGTCTCACGGAGCCTTTGGGCAGCCTGGCGTCTGCAGCCAGCCCCTCCTCTCACCCAGCCCGTGGGTGGGGGCCGGGAAGGCTCCGGTGTTTTAAACCGGCCCTTTCCGTTCGCCGCAAACTGCCTTTGGGAGACAGGGAGGGTCAAACCCGGCCCTGATTTCACTGCACTGTCACCGCCGCCGAATTAGACTTGGGCTGCTCTGACCGGCGCAGCTGAGAGGAAGGATGGTCCCTCTGATTAGCTTGCTAGACTCAGGAGACCCCTGTTCAGTTCTCTGCTCCACTATGATCCCCGTGTGACCCTGGGCAAGTCACTCAGGGCAGATCCTCAGCGGTATTCAGGCACGTAAAATCAATGGGAGTTAGGTACCTACATACCTTTGAATATCTGTCTCTTTGCAAAATGAGGCTAATAGCACTTCCCTACCTTACAAGGTGATGTGAGGGCAAACACATCAAAGACTGGGGGTTACCCAGATACTAGGGTAATGGGGTACTTAGGTTCTGAGCCAACTCTATGGCACTGCAGTTAAAGGAATTACACTAGCTGTGAATTTGGTCCTCTGGCTTTAACTACGCTGCTTTCAATAATTCGTAGAGACAGCATCGAGAAAACATGGTGGGTCTGACTGTGACTGGCCACAGCACCCTAGTATTTCAGTGGACGTAAATGACTGGAGAAGTCAGTATGCAGTGTTGCTGTAGCTTTTGTGGGTCCCAGTATATTAGATAGACAAGGTGGGTGAGGTAATATCTTTTATTGGACCAATTTTTTTTTCTCACCAGCAGAAAACAGTCCAATCAAATATTACCTCACCCACCTTGTCTCCCTAGACAAGTCAGTGGTAGTCGAGAGCCTTAACTCTAAGGGCATCCTAAAGCTGCCCAGGCCTCTATCCCACTACTTGTTTGCTGCGGTGGTGCCAGCTGAACTCATCGCAGAGTGGCATGAGAAAGGTATCTTGGAGGAAGAAATAAGGCTGCCATCCCTAGAAGCCTTTGGGAGAGGATTGCAGAGTATCTCCATGAAAGTTTCGTCAAGATCTCTGAGGAGGATAAAAGAAACATCCCTGTTCACATACGAGTGCTTCACATTCTTGCCCCCCTTGCCTAGCCCAGCAAGGGAATGAAAAGCAGATGCCAGCTCTGCAGGGGGGTCATTTCAGATTTTGGTAGTGGGGGCAACTTTAACCATGATTCCAGGGGCTACTTAAACACCTGAAAACTCTAGGTATTTTTGGCAGATAATAACTTAGAAATTAGTTTTGGAGCCTTAATACAAGAACTAAAAACTTTAATTAATAAATAAAATTCATTCAGAATATTTGCTCAGTATCATTGTCCTTACAATATCACACCAATCACCCATATACTTTTTTATTTTCATTTCTATTACCATCTGGAAAATTATAAGCAAGCAAATATATGCACTCTTAATTTGTATATCTCATTTCTCATTAAAAAGTTAAGAAGTCTAAAGTCGTTGGGTTTCCCCTCAAACAGTCCTCTAAAATATGGAATAACTAACAAATTAGAGAACAAATTCATTTTGCACTAGCTTAAAAAAAAGGAAAGACAAAAAGCTTTTAAAGTGATAATTGGAAAGAAAATATTAGAATAGATTGACCAACATGGATTTCCTATCAGATCTAAGACACATGAAAGTGTATTTCCAGTAGAAAAATGTTATCACCGTTTTCCAATGGCAATGTGTTTTCTTTTCCTATTAAATTACTTCAGTAATAAGAATTAAAGTCTTAAATATTGTAATCTGTTTATACAATGCATTTGATATTTCTCAGGCACAAATGAAAATACACTTCAGTTCAAGATACTTAAGGTGTGAAGCTTCAAAACATAAACACAAATTTAAAAATTGGACTTGCATTTAAGAACAACTGATCTAAAAGCCTGTTTTAGCCTGTGGAAACTGTTCAGTGCTATAATGTAAAATAGAAATCCTGAGTATCTACAGCAGAGGTGGGCAAACTATGGCCCACGGGACCCTCCTGCCCGGCCCCTGAGCTCCTGGCGCAGGAGGCTAGCCCTCCGCTCCTCCACTGCTGTTCCCCTTCCCCCGCAGCCTCAGCTCACTGCTGCAATTCTCTGGCCACGGTGGCGTGGCTGGCTCCAGCTGGGTGGCATGGCTGCCTGTTCTGGTGTTCTGGGCGGCGCAGCTGTAGTGCTGCCAGCCACTGGTGCTCCAGGCAGCGCAGTATGGGGGCAGGGAGCATGGGGGGTTGGATAGAGGGCAGGGGAGTTGGGGGTGGTGGTCAAGGGGCAGGAGTGTGAATAGGGGTCAGGGCAGTCAGAGGGCAGGGAACTGGTGGGTTGAAGGAGGGCAGTCAGGCAGGAGAGGGGGGGTTGGATGGGGCGGCTGGGGGCAGTCAGGGGCAGGGGTTCCAGGGGCAGTCAGGGAGAAGGGGTGGTTGGATGGGGCGAGGGTCCCAGGGGGGCAGTCAGGAATGAGAGGAGGGGTTGGATGGGGCAGTAGGGGGCAGTCAAGGGTGGAGGGTCCAGGGGCAGTTGGGGACAGGGAGGGGTGGATGGGGCAGGGGTCCCGGGGAGGGCGTCAGGGGACAGGGAACAGGAGGGGGTTGGATGCGGCAGGAGTCCAGGGGAGGTTGTCAGGGGGGAGAAGTGTGGGGGTCGGATAGGGGGCGGGGGCCAGGCCACGCACGCCTGGCTGTCTGGGGAGGCACAGCCTCCCCTAATCGGCCCTCCATACAATTTTGGAAACTCGATGTGGCCCTCAGGCCAAAAAGTTTGCCCGCCCTGATCTACAGTGACCCAACTGGATGATTCTTAACCGTGCTGTAATGAAAATATGACACTATATGTCTTAAATATTATTGAGACAATTTGCCCTCTAACCAATGTCATTTCAAGGGCATAGTCCTATATTAAGGAAGTTAGTAAAGAGACTTGTTCCGGATCTGTAACAAACTTGTAGGATTAACATGAGAGCAGGAGGATGGTCTGAATACATCATGAAGCACCATGACAGATATATTTGTTTAATTCTTTGAGTGGCATTTTGATGGCAGGGAATTAGCTAAAGAGGGAGACAAAAGAAGGATGAGAGGACACTGAATCACGGGAATAAAATGGAAGGTGAAAGGAAGAGAGGAGGAGTGAATGGGGAAGAGAAAAAGGCTTGGTTTACACTACATCCACACCACTGAGCCACGCAGTTATACTGACCGTAACCCTCCATGTAGACAGCACTATGTCAGTGGGAGAGCTTCTCCTGCCGACAGAGCTATTGCCTGTCACGGAGATGGAGTTATTAAGCTGATGGTAGATCTCTCTCCCGTCAGCTTGGAGCGTGTTCACCAGATGGGCTGCAGTGCAGCTGTGGGGATGTAAATTTGTAGTGTAGATCGGCCCAAAGATTAAAAACTCATCAGCAAAGCCCAACAGATCCCACAGTGCCTTCCTCTGCAGCATGGAACAGGGATCATCTGGACACACTGCACCTAATCAAGTCTCTGCCACACACTGCATGGGGCTCAAGGCATTGGTGGTATCTCGGTCTCTTCTTCCCTGCCTGTGGCTTGTAACAGTTTAGCCTCTTGAGGACTGGAAAGGGGACAAGATATTTGACTCTGATTTGGTCCAATAAAATCTGTTTGGAGAGATTCAGAAGCGAGTTATTTATAAAATAAGGCACGGCCAGGCAGAGCAATTAACCCGGGTTCCCAGGTTACCTACCAAATTAGTGGGAGAGCTGGGGCCAGAACCCAGGAGTCCTGACTGTGTGGTACACTCAACTTTAGAGCTGCAGCATTATGGAGAGGAGAGAATGTTCGGGATCAAGAGAAGAGAAGGAGAGAGAAGGACAGTGGTGGGAGGAGCAGGAGAGAGAAAAGCCACCACAGGTGGATCAGGATGAGTCAGTGCAGCAGCAGTTCCAACACCAGAGAGAGGAGATGGCGCAGGAGCAGCGCTGTGAAAAAGAGCAGCAACAAAACTCAAGGAGGATGCCCACGAGGGGGTGATCACAGATGCAGCACTATTGTGATATGGTCTCCTTAGTAGCCTGAGGTGAAAGGGACAGACACTGGTTAAACGGGAATTGGGGAAACTCTGTGACCAATACCAATGGAGCAGGAATCATGGGACCTTTATCTCTCCCCACTCCTCTCAGGGGAAAGTGTTGGAGCCCTATTCCTGACTAGGCCAGGAGGAGGAAGGCAAAGCATCTGTGTGAGTTAGAGATGGGTTGTACAAAGATACTAAAAGTCCAAAGGAACCAATGGCAGAGGTCTGTGTCAGGTCCGGAGGCACAGACTGGCACAGTGTCTGGATGGAGATGGTGGATGCCCTCACCATGGTGATGAGGTCTACAGTAGCTGCTGAGGGGTTGTCATGAATTGCTAAGAGTGCATCCAGCCAAGAGGCTGACCAGATGACAGGGTGAGAGTTGGGCATGCAACCTTCCAGTCTTTGCCAATACAGACACAAGCACACACCCATTCTCCCATGGACACATGAGAACGCCTCACAAGGGCAGGGCAGTATTTCTGCTACTGGGTGTCTCCCACTGCGGGCTATGGATTCCCTCCTAAATGGGTGGTGGGCAGATGTCAATGAAATGGGGCCAAACCCTTCAGCTCCAGACTGTACTTCACAGATGATTGAATAAACGGCCCAGCCAGCAACAGGGTTGAATTCCTCCTGAACCCATTGTGATGGAGCTTGAAAGGGGCGAAATTTAGGGGGCTGTGATTCCATGGAAAGAAACTCAGTTCCCTGGAAATAACCTGGAATATAGGGCACAGCATCAAGGGTCCTGCCTGGCTACGGCCTTTAGAGTTACTGCAAGAAGAATAGTAATGAAATCATAACTGTTAATAGTGTCAGACTGAGCCTAGTGGGGATTGGAGCTGGTTGGGAGCAGGGACTATGATTGTGAAGTCAGTTAGAATGTAGCAGTTTCCTTGGGCAGCAGCTCTTCAGGGCAGTTGGGCTGATCAATGGACATCATAGTACTGATGGCCTCCGCTCTCCAGTCAGTTCTGCAGGACCAGCCCGTGCCTCTTGGGCAGGGTCAGCCCTAGACCAAATGGTGCCCCAAGCAAGGAGCATATTATCTCATAGAATATCAGGGTTGGAAGGGACCTCAGGAGGTCATCTAGTCCAACCCCCTGCTCAAAGCAGGACCGATCTCCAGACAGATTTTTACCCCAGTTCCCTAAATGGCCCCCACAAGGATTGAACTCAGCATCTTTGGTTTCCCCTCCTCCATTTGTTAAACTTTTGAATACTTTATTTTTTATTGCATGTGTAGCCCATTTTATGACTTTGATGCATGATTTCATGCATGATTTATGTCATATAAGATAAATTTGCATCTGTAAAGCTGTATTTATTCATGCCATATAGAAGCAATAAAAAAAATGTGTTTCCTCCAAGTTTTCAATTTTAAGAATAACTGAAATGTATTAACATCAAAAAATGGAACTGTGCACCAACATTGTGAGGACCAACATTAAATAGTGTTACAGTTGGTGACAGCCTTAGAATGTTAACCCTAGTCCTTTAGTTCAAAAGCTTACGTTTCTTGCCTTTGCCCTTGTGAACTGAAGCACAGCATCAGAGAGATCCAAAGACTGGCCAATGGCATTTTCAAGCGATAAAATAGCAAGCGATGTCAGTCTCTCATTGGCTAGCGCTGATCAAAGATATGTTTTAATGAGCCTGAGTTTCAAAAAGCTGTGCTCACCATTCGCGACTGTGACCGGCAACATGAACAGAATCCTCAAAGCTATCCACACATTAGGAAAAGTGTCCTTCAGCTCTGCATCATGAATGACTTGGAGAACTTGGAGTGAAGAGTGCTTCCTGTGTTCCAAAATGGAACGGATGTTGTCCTGTGTTCCCTCTAAGCTGCATGGTTGGGCGGCTGCCCAGAAGTGATTCAAGTGCCACACACTTGATTAGCAGAGCTGCGCACATTCATCAGCGTGTGTTCAGGTGCCCCCTGCCCCCGCTGCTTTGAAGCCACATTGCTCCTGCAGCTGTTCCTGGGACCCTCCTGCTGGCTGTGCAGAGCGGAGAAGGGAAGGGTGCTGATGTCAGGGTGTCCCCCTCCCCCCTGCCCCTGTACCCCATCTCCACAGAGCAGGGGAGAGGGGACAGGGCTCAGGACTCGGAACAGGAGAGCCGCTGTGGTCTGAGGTTTGAACAAGCCTTCTGGACAGTGTGTGCCTTAAAGAGACAGCGCACGGTCTCTCAGAGACTTCCCCAGCAGCCAACTCAACAGTCTCTCTCTCTCTCTCTCTCTCGCTCACACACACACACACACACACACACACACACACACACACACACACACACACACACACACACACACACACACAGTCTCTCCCCCTCCCCACGTACTCCATCTCCGCAGAGTGAGGGAGGGGGACAGGGCTCAGGAGCAGGAGATCTTTAAGTGAGTGCCTTAAAGAGACAGCACATGGCATCTTTCAGAAACTTCCCCAGCAGCCAGCATACACACTGTCTCTGTGTCACACTCACACTGTCTTTAGGACACCCCCCCAACACACACTGTCTCTCTCTCTCTCTCTCTCTCTCTCTCTCTCTCTCTGTGTCTCTCTCTCTCACATACACACACACTCTCACAAACACACATACTGTCTGTCTCACACACAGTCTGTCACACACACACTGTTTGTGTCACACACACAGTGTCTCATACACACAGTCTCTCTCTCACACACACACACTGTGTGTGTCTCTCTCTCTCACACACACACACAGTTTTTCACACTCCCCTCCCAACACATACTTGCATTATTGTTGTTGTTACTTCTTGGTACTTCCTGCAATGCACCTATATGCTCTGTAATTTTATTCTTTCAAAGGCCTGGTCTACACTATGACTTTAATTCGGATTTAGCAGCGTTAAATTGAATTAACCCTGCACCCGTCCACACAACGAAGCCATTTATTTCGAAATAAAGGGCTCTTAAAATCGATTTCTGTACTCCACCCCGACGAGCGGAGTAGCACCAAAATCGATTTTGTCATTTTGAATTAGGATTAGTGTGGCCGCAATTCGATGGTATTGGCCTCCGGGAGCTATCCCACAGTGCATCATTGTGACCGCTCTGGATAGCAATCTGAACTCGGATGCACTGGCCAGGTAGACAGGAAAAGCTCCGCGAACATTTGAATTTCATTTCCTGTTTGCCCAGCGTGGAAAGCACAGGTGACCACAGATAGCTCATCAGCACAGGTAACCATGCAGGCCGATAATCGAAAAAGAGCACCAGCATGGACCGTACGGGAGGTACTGGATCTGATTGCTATATGGGGAGAGGATTCAGTGCTAGCAGAACTTCGTTCAAAAAGACGAAATGCCAAAACTTTTGAAAAAATCTCCAAGGGCATGATGGAGAGAGGCCACAATAGGGACTCAGATCAGTGCCGTGTGAAAGTCAAGGAGCTCAGACAAGCTTATCAAAAAACAAAGGAGGCAAATGGTTGCTCCGGGTCAGAGCCGCAGACATGCCGCTTCTACGCCAAGCTGCATGCGGTTCTAGGGGTGGCCGCCACCACTACCCCACCTTTGACCGTGGATTCCGAGGTGGGGATAATCTCATCTGCTACACCTGAGGATTCTGCGGACGGGGAAGAGGAGGAGGAGGACGAGCTTGCAGAGAGCACCCAGCACTCCGTTCTCCCCAACAGCCAGGATCTTTTTCTCAGCCTGACTGAAGTACCCTCCCAACCCAGTATCCAAGACCATGACCGCATGGAAGGGATCTCAGGTGAGTTTACCTTTTAAAATATAAAACTTGTTTTAAAAGCAAGGGTTTTTAATGATTACTTTGCCCTGAGGACTTGGGATGCAGTCACAGCCAGTACAGCTACTGGAAAAGTCTGTTAACGTGTCTGGGGATGGAGCGGAAATCCTCCAGGGACATCTCCATGAAGCTCTCCTGGAGGTACTCCAAAAGCCTTGCCACAAGGTTTCTGGGCAGTGCAGCCTTATTCCGTCCTCCATGGTAGGACACTTGACCGTGCCATGCTTGCAGCAAGTAATCTGGTATCATTGCCTGACAAAGCCTGGCAGCGTATGGTCCCGCTGTTTGCTGGCATTCAAGCAACATCCGTTCTTTATCTTGCTGTGTAATCCTCAGGAGAGTGATATCACTCATGGTAACCTGGTTGAAATATGGGAATTTAATTAAGGGGACAGAGGTGGCCGTTCCTACTGGGCTGTTTGCCTGTGGCTGAAAAGAAATCCTTCCCTGCAGTTAGCCAAGCGGGTAGGGGTGGGGGGGGGGGGAATTGGCCCAGAGCTTTTCACGTTTGGCTAGCAGGGATCTTCCCTGATACCAACCACGTGGTGGGGGGAGGGGTAAAGCGATCATCCCAGAGAATTCATGGCGGGGTGGGGAGTGTTAGTTTGGTTCCTGCAGGGATCTTCCCTGATACCAGCCACGCGGTGGGGGGAGGGATAAAGCGATCATCCAGAGAATTGGATGGGGGGTGGTGGTTAGTTTGTTTTCTGCTGCTGAAGGTTAACAGGAAAACCGCAGCACTCAACGGGCTTTGCTTGGTATGTGGGAAAGGAGGGCGCAGAAGCCGAAAGACAATAGCTTACCATGGCTGCATGCAAGCCGAATTCTGTTGCCCGGACCTGCGTTTGTGATCTCTAGCAGCAAAGCCACAGGCACTCAATATTAAGAGGCAAAATGCAACCTTGCACGGAAATCACATGTGCTATGTAATGTGAATAGTGTTGGTCACCATGAAAGAGTATAAGCATTGTTCTGCAAAATGTATCTTTTAAAAAAATTCTCTCCTTTTTTCCCTCCCTCCAGCAGCTGCAAATTCTTCAAGCCTCCCTCCTCCGTTCCTAAGGCTATCACAGATAAGGCGTCGGAAAAAGAAGATGCGAGGTGATATGTTCGCAGAAATCATGGAATCCACCCGCAGTGACAGAGCTCATCTGAATGAGTGGAAGGACACAGTTTCAAAGTATAGGAAAGAAGCCAGGGAACGTGAGGACAGGAGGGACCAACGTGAGGAGAGGAGAGACGCTCGAGATGAGAGGTGGCGGCAGGAAGATCAGAGGAGGCAGGATGCAATGCTGGGGCTGCTGCGTGAGCAAACAGACATGCTCCGGCGTTTGGTGGAGCTTCAGGAATGGCAGCAGGATAACAGAGTGCCGCTACAGCCCCTGTATAACCCCCCCTCACCATGTTCCATAGCCTCCTCACCCAGACATGTAAGAACGCGGAGGGGGGGAGGCTCTGTACACGTTCCCATTCCACCCCAGTGGACAGCCCAAGCAAAAGGCTGTCATTTTTTTAACCTTTTTTAGTGGCCTTTTCCTTCCTGCCGATCCTCCTCCCAAATCCAGGTTCCCTCCCTTTTTTATAATCTATTAATAAAGAATAAATGATTTTTAAATTATAGTGACTTTATTTGGTTTGAAAGCAAGCTGGGGGAAGGGGGAGGGTGGGTTCCTTACAGAGAATGAGTCAATAAAGGAGAAACAAACAGATATTTCACACTGTAGCCTGGCCAGTCATGAAACTGGTTTTCAAAGCTTCTCTGATGCACAGCGCTTCCTGGTGTGCTCTTCTAATCGCCCTGGTGTCTGGCTGCGCGTAATCAGCAGCCAGGCGATTTGCCTCAGCCTCCCACCCCGCCATAAAGGTCTCCCCCTTACTTTCACAGAGATTGTGGAGCACACAGCAAGCAGAAATAACAATGGGGAGATTGGTTTGGCTGAGGTCTGAGCGAGTCAGTAACGATCGCCAGCGACCTTTTAAACAGCCAAATGCACATTCTACCACCATTCTGCACTTGCTCAGCCTGTAGTTGAACAGCTCCTGACTCCTGTCCAGGCTGCCTGTGTATGGCTTCATGAGCCATGGCATTAAGGGGTAGGCTGGGTCCCCAAGAATAACTATTGGTATTTCAACAACCCCAACTGTTATTTTCTGGTCCGTAAAGTAAGTCCTTTGCTGCAGCCCTTTAAACAGAGTAGTGTTCCTGAAGACGCGAGTGTCATGAACCCTTCCCGGCCAGCCCACGTTGATGTTGGTGAAACGTCCCTTGTGATCCACAAGTGCTTGCAGCACCATTGAAAAGTACCCCTTGCGGTTTATGTACTGGGTACCCTGGTGCTCCGGTGCCAAGACAGGGATATGGGTTCCATCTATCGCCCTACCACAGTTAGGGAATTCCATTGCAGCAAAGCCATCCACTATGACCTGCACATTTCCCAGAGTCACTACCTTTCGTAGCAGCACCTGAGTGATTGCTTTGGCTACTTGCATCACAGCAGCCCCCACAGTAGATTTGCCCACTCCAAATTGATTCCCGACTGACCGGTAGCTGTCTGGCGTTGCAAGCTTCCACAGGGCTATCGCCACTCGCTTCTCAACTGTGAGGGCTGCTCTCATCTTGGTATTCTGGTGTTTCAGGGCAGGGGAAAGCAAGTCACAAAGTTCCATGAAAGTGCCCTTACGCATGCGAAAGTTCCGCAGCCACTGGGAATCATCCCACACCTGCAACACTATGCGGTCCCACCAGTCTGTGCTTGTTTCCCTTGCCCAGAATTGGTGTTCCATGGATAGAACCTGCCCCATTAACAACATGATCTCCAAAGCACCGGGGCCCGCGGTTTGAGAGAATTCTGTGTCCGTGTCCGTGTCCGTGTCCATGTCCATGTCCTCATCACGCTTGTCGCTGCGCTGCCGCCGCCGCCGCCTCCTCGCCTCATTTTTCTGGTCCTGGCTCAGCATAAACTCCACGAGAATGCGCAAGGTGTTTACAATGTTCATGACTGCTGTCTTGAGCTGAGCGGGCTCCATACTTGCCGTGGTATGGAGTCTGCAGTGTTCACCCAGGAAAAAAGGCGCGAAATGGTTGTCTGCCGTCCGTTGCTTTCATGCAGGGAGGGAGGGGTGAGGCTGTACCCAGACAATGTTTTTTGTCCCATCAGGCACTGGGATCTCAACCCAGAATTCCAATGGGCGGGGGGGAGACTGTGGGAACTATGGGAGAGCTATGGGATAGCTACCCACAGTGCAACGCTCCAGAAATCGACGCTAGCCCCGGTACATGGACGCACACCACTGAATGAATGTGCTTAGTGTGGCCGCATATACAATCTGTTTCCCAAATTCGAATTATATAAATTTGGATTAATCCTGTAGTGTAGACATACCCAAAGTGTGTTATTTTAGTTTTTTGACTGGTCTATGCATTTCATAATTTTCATTTCTCTCTTACTCTTAAATTCTTTGAGTAGTGAGTTCTAAAATGCCTAACCTGTCCTGACTGGAGTAATTATCCCTATAGTAATTTTAAAAATATATATATCTAATTATCTAGGTTGTTTGTTTCTACTGGTGGTGCACATCTGCACATTACCTCGGTGGACATAACAAAATTTATTCCGCACATGGATGGAAAAAAATTAGAGGGAACATTGATGTTGTTCATTTCGACATAGAGTTGTCTATCATTGACATCTGAACGTTCCCCAGGCATCAGCATCCGGTGAAGGTCTGTATAATTGTTCAAGAGTGTTTTCCTGTCCCCTGGCAACTTAGTAAGGGAATACAAAAGCCTTTTTGTTGTACTTCATCTGTCCTAACCTTTCTTTGATGGACACTTGATCAGTGTCAACAAGTGAGCAAAAAAATGCTACATAGAGACGTGGGGCTTGGCTTTGGGGTATCAGTTCAGGTTTCCATAGAGATGGAGCTGGTGGAGAAATTCAGAAACAGATCCAGGTCCGGATTCAACATCTTGCCTAAATTAAGAAGAGCTGGAGCCCAGGTGATGTGGTAAGAGACAGGTCTCTTGCCAAATTAGCTGAGGAAACCTAGAGTGAATAATAAGGACTCAGTTCTGGGGGAAGCTGGAGTGTGAACAAAGCAAAGTAGCTGAGTGGGCAGACCGATCAGCTGAAATGCATCACTGCCCTTGGGTGGGAGCAATTCTAAGAGGGTGCTACCATTGTGAAGGCAGTACTGGGATATACCATTGGAGGTGGAACCAGCTTTCCATTGCTGACTCTCCTGTCACTGGTGTCAGATGAGGAAGGGACAGTCCCTACCCCATAGGAGTTTAGCTTTCTTGTTTTAACAATGTCATTTCTGCCCATAGGTCTAACGGTGAACAAGCAGCCACAGTCCATCCACAGAGAGAGAGCAAGAGAGAGAGGAAGGAGTGAACAAGTGAGAATTGGAGCCCATCAGCAAAGACCAACACATCCCACTGTGCCCTCAGTGCAGTGAGTGGGGTTTGCTGTCACACAACAGAGAGAGAGGAGAATGTTTTACTTTTCTCTCAGTTATTCAGTCTGGGAGGTCTCTGGGGCAGGGCTGGGCTGGGATTTGTGTGGTGTAAGCGCACAACACGCTCAAGGCACTATTCCCATGATTTACGCTCGCCCCCTGCCACTCCAGCCTGCTACCCTGCTTTCCGGGCCAGTGACATACAATAAACCCCATCCCTCCCACATAGGCCATGGAGAGAACAGGAAGCTCTACATTGCCACACCCGTTACTTTTAATATCTGCAGCTCTGTATTAGGGCAAAGACTATAAACAAGCCTCATGCTTCAGGGCTTCAGTCAGCACGAAAGGCCCCATGCAACAGCTTGCTCAAGCCCCTGTTTGATCCAACATGGCTTTTCGCAGAGGGATGGAGGCCCCCTGCAACGCAACGGAAACAGGACTGACAGAAGAACGCTGCGGAGATTTAGCACAATCTCAATCCGCCAGCCTGGGAAGCATGTACTCTTCCCCCTGTGTTTCAGAGTAGTTAGTCTGTATCTGCAAAAAGACCAGGAGTACTTGTGGCACCTTAGAGACTAACAAATTTATTAGAGCATAAGCTTTCGTGGACTACAGCCCACTTCTTCGGATGCATAAGTGGGCTGTAGTCCACGAAAGCTTATGCTCTAATAAATTTGTTAGTCTCTAAGGTGCCACAAGTACTCTTCTTCTTCCCCGTGTGGTGTTGGCTCCTAAGAAGCTGTCAGGTCTGCAGGGCTGGCCTGGGTTTGACAGTTGGAAATGAAAGCCTGCCACCTGGTGGAAGCAATGGGTAATAAGCACAAATCTGGCACAATCCAGAGACAATGTTACTATTTTCCCTGTATTGGGACACTTTTCTTGCTTTTTCTTTCATTTTGAGTTGCGTGTGAAAAATTGGACAGGTGCTAACCAGCTCGGGACTAGCAGCCTCTGGGATTTAGCATGGTTGTAAGGACAGCTAATACTCTGGAAATGTTTGTGCTGTTGTTTGGCAAGGTATCCACAGCTCTGCCAGCTCCTTCCATGGCCTCCTTGATGGTCCCATAACTCCTCTACCTCTGAGACTTTCTGACCCTTCAAGAGGTTCTCAGCAACAGATCCCTGTGCTATTGATTTAGATGGACTATAGAGGCCCAAAGAGCCAAAGGTATTAATGCGACCCTGAAAATGTCCAACATTAAACAGTGTTGGACAAGGTTTGGTATACAGAAACTTCAACCTGCTTAGTATGCTAACTTGATTTTTAGAGGGCTGATTTATTATAGGCTCTCCAATGATCGGACCAGAAGATAATCAAGTTCTTGTCCTGAAAACGGGCTACAGAATTCAATGCAGAGAGTTCAATATTTTGTAAGGAACCTCAGAGTGTGTGGCAAGAACATTCACACTGAGCACAAAACAGAGATTTTTATTGAAAGAAAAAGTCATCAAAGCTCCAGACCACAGAATTAAAAAGAAATATTAAGGTTTAAGAGTACCTGTGGTAACATTCCTCACAAAAGCTAATTAAACTGGTATATTCATACCCTTCTTGTGGACCTGGTGATGAGACACAGGACCAGCCTCCCCTTTGACATGCTAGAAGAGTCCGACGGTCCAGTTTCGTCAATGCCGATTGTGGAGAGCAGGGTCAGTGTTGAGTAACTAAGTTATACTGCAAAAGATAAGCTGGTAGCTAAACAAAGGGGAACTAAAAATCTAAAAGAATAATCTCCACATGGTGGTTTGCCCTCTTACAAAGTCTTGGCACTATCCTGAATATTCATGTCAGTACCCAATCTTCCATGCCCAAATCTCATTTCCTCACCCACACAATCTTAGGGTACACTTATTCTATAGCCTAGCATATTCTTACATATTAATGCCAATTATCTGATACCCTGTTACCTTTGGCCTGAACCGTTACTTCCATGTTCTTGTGAACTGTATGGTTATTAGTATGTCCCAGAATTGGTAAACACATTCAATTCCAAAGTCTAAAAGGATAACCGATAGGCCATTTATCTATGCCACAGGTTACAAACACTCATGCAAATTTGCTCTAGCTAATAATACAGGATACAGACCTGTAGGTTCCTGCATTACAGCCAAATATAATGATGTAATATTTACTAAAATTATTCAATACAAAAATATAAGCCAAAATAATCTAATCAAACCCGTCAATAAAGACAGGTTATATAATATAGCAAGCTAGCCCTATGGACTACAAGTACCATGGAAAACACATCATCATTAAACATAATTTTAGTCTTTAATTAAACATACAGAAAAGGAAACACAGTTAAAGCATTTGAAAAGTATTAAGTAAGGCTTTCATTTTAATAACATCCCTTGTTTCCTTTTCAAAGGAACCCCCTCCCTTGTTTGACAGTCTCTTAGATCAGTGGTTTCAATCTGGGGTCCACAAACTATGTCTAAGCGGTCCGTGAAAGGTTGTTGTTACCATAAAACAGTGGTTTTCAACCTGTGGATCCCCTGGTGGGTCTGCAGACCATGTCTAAGATTTCCAAATTGGTCCACACCTCCATTCAAAATTTTTTAGAGGTCTGCAAAAGAAAAATGGTTGAAAAACCACAGTCTTAGATGGTATCAAAGATGGTAAAAAGTGTCCTTTTTGGGGAAAGAGAAGAAGTTATTTGAAATTGGCTTGAGCTGTTGTTGAAGGTGGGTAAGAAACACACATAGGTGTATATTTGTCAGTCAAAGTCTCACTTCCTAGGTGGCATATGGGATTTAACCAAAACTGGTGATGTCCACTGGTTCACTCTCTCTGGCCCAGTCTGCTCAAGACATCTTTCAGGATTAGAATAGAGACAGTTCAGGGCCCAGGAGTTGGTTGAGGTGGCAACTGTGAAGGTGAAGCTCGTTCCTTCTCTTGTCTTTCAGTCAGCCAGCAGCCTTTCCCCCTCAAAGTCTCTTTTTGAGGATCTGAAAAGGGGAGCAGTATGCAGAATAGCCCATCCCCTCATATTTTGTCCACAAATTAGGCCTAATTTCCAACACACCAATTTTGGTTCATTGACTTCCAGTCTCACACTGTTCTTGTTTACCAGGCATGATCTTAACGCAGTTCTTGAAGTATATTACTAGGCCTTTTTGTTCAGACTAATTCCATCTTTTTCACCTTTTCCCATCAACACTTGTTATTATAGGCTATTGCGTCACTTCTATGAACTGTTATTCACTTTTCACAGTTGAGGTCACCATTAGGGTATCTTTGTAGGCCCAGTTATCACAACAGCCCTCACCCCGGATAGGGCATCCAGACCTCTGCAATGTCCCCAGCTGGCCTTCAAGCAAAAAGGCATCTGGCTCAGTCCCATATTAACCTCCAGCAACGTACTTGGAGAGAAAGATAGGTTCCCTTTATCTGGGTGTAACAGGATAGTCAGGGAGGAGCAATGCAGAAGCAGGGCTTGGAGCAAGTTGAGCACAGAAACAGAGTGTAACCACAGGCATATGCATTGAGCAGCCAGTGAATTGCTGCTGTTGGGCTTAAGAGCAAGACTGCTAGCTTCCTCAGCCAACCAGGTGAGGCAATCCGTCAGGCGGTCTAGTTGATGCATCCCAGCTGTGCTCATTAGGCTGGCAGGAGACTGAGCAAGTGCAGCTGCAGGGCCTTATACCTGACAGCATGTGTACCGTAGGACATTACCAAAGATAGTAATGCTGTCAAAGTGATAGCATCAATGTGATAGGCCAGATTATCATGCCCTTATTTATGCTCAATAGTACCTTAGCCCATGAGCAGTACCACTGAAGTCAATGGGAATTCAGTGTAAGGGCATTACAATCTGGCCCTATAGGAACAGATGGATGCTGTACCATGTCACAGCCTGTCTTCTGCCCATCTTAATTGGAAGTGATAAGAAATACAGTTTAGCTCCAATTATCCTGAACTCCCTTTTATCCAAGACAGGGTCATGTTCCCCATCATCTATTAATTACCATCTATTTCTAAACAGTTTTCCCAAGGAGTTCTTCCCTTAATTGAGATAGGCTAATCCAGCTGAGTGATTCGTCAAGCGTGGAGCACTGTCATATTAGGATCCAGCTAACGTCAGCGGTAAAAGTAGTACAGGGTAAATGCGAAGACACAGCATAACTTTTGCTTCCAGTGTGTGTTCACTGAGCAACATGGACTGGGATTGGAGAGAAGGACAGTGTGAAAGACAGAGTGAGAGACAGATAAGAAAGGAGGAAAAACTATATATGGGCAAAATTTAAAATGTTTTACAAATTCATGGTGGTTTTATCCAATTACTTTGACTGTAAAAACCCTAAAAAGAAAGTTCGCAAAAAACTGAAACGCTTCATTGAAATTTTCAAAACAAAATATTTCAGTGTTTTGATTCAAAACAACTTTTCATTTAGAAATTGACCTTAATTTTATTAAAAACCAAACAATTAAAAACATTAAAAAAGGCTTGAAATCAAAACATTTTGTTCAATCCAATTTTTTTTTTTAAACTTTTTTGAGTTGCCAAAAAAAAAAAAATTTAATTCATTTTTTGATCATTCTGAAACAATGTTTTAAATCTATTTTGGAATTACCAATGAATCAGAAAATTCAGTATTTGCACAGCTCTAGGATAGACAATAGACGTAGCCTCTGATCCCCTCCCCTGCCATTAGCTTTCATATGTTGAATCATATTCACAGCAAGAATAACATGCACTATTGCAGTTTAGAGCATTGACGGGGGAAATGATCTGGGTTCAATAAGAATGAACCCAAACTTTCACCCCAAAATTCAAACCAAAACTGCTGTACAATTCAACCAAGTGTTTGATTCATTGTTTAAGTGCTCAGTTGCTTCTGAACGTATGTCCAATGGTCCCACTGAAATCAGTGAAAAATCTGGACCGGGATTTGGCTTTAGGTTTGTTTGTTATCACACTTAGCAGAGTGAGAGATGATATTCTTGTGATTTTCCCAAGTCTGATGAGAACCAGGCAGTACCTGATGAAAAGTCTGCTTTTTGCAAAGCTTCCAGATCACCAAGATTCAAATAAACAGCCACACTGAAACTCCTGAACTTCTCCACAGTAATTACGGGGTGAGTTAACAACATTTTCTATATAGTACCCCTCAAAAGTGACTCCAAAAATCTCTAAAATCTGAGGGGACACTCCACCACCATTTGACTCCATTGCCCCCCACTCCCATTATTTTTGGGACCCTTTTGTAATGATCCGTGGTTTCAATATGCACACTACGCCGTCTTTTGGTTTAAGGGTTCCTGTATCCAAAATTTTAAAGCTCTGCCCTGGCACCAGCTGAAATTCAAACCTTTGAAGCAGTTTTGCCATCACCACTTTAGCCTCCATCTGTTAAGGAGAAAAAGAAAACTCGAAATCAGCAGATGCAAATGTTGCTTTGGCTGAAGAGATTTCAATTGAAGACACTGGGCAATTCTGTAAAATACGGAGATTTAAAACGATACCAGCTACAGTGTTATTGTAACTCCATTAGGGAGAAAGCTGTCCCTGGGAGAGGTGTTCCTCAGTCACCTGCAGTGTTCCCGAATTGGAGATACACCTCTACCCTGATAGAACGCTGTCCTCGGGAGCCAAAAAATCTTACCGCATTATAGGTGAAACTGCGTTATATCGAACTTGCTTTTATCTGCCGAAGTGCGCACCCTCCCCCCCCAGAGTGCTGCTTTACTGCGTTATATTTGAATTCATGTTATATCGGGTCGCGTTATAACAGGGTAGAGGTGTATATTACAGGCACAAAGATATGTCTGTTGGTTTAAGTTGTAGGTCTGGCTTGGAGACAAGGGTATGGATCAATCCACTTCAATAAGAGGATTGCCAGCGCAGGTATAACTGCATTTAGATGAGCTCCATTAGCACCATGGGAGACTGGAAAAACAGAAGATTCCACACAAGAGCTACAGAGCAGGCAACAAAAAGCAAGGCCAGCTTCCCCACACTGTCCACAAATGTGCATCAGGACAGCCTTGGGGATCCCAGCTCTAAGGGGAAGAGGCCAGGTCAGTAGCTTTGCCTCTATGCCTTTGGGCCTGTCTGATTTCATATTGCTTCAGCAACATGGCACAGCATGTACCAATGAAGCAACAGTTAAAATGTGTTTAGCTTAACAAAGAGAAGTTTAATGGGCGATCTGACTGCACGGGGAACAAATATTTAATAATGAGCTCTTCAAACTATTAGAGAAAGGTCTGACATGATCCCATGGCTGGAAGTTGAAGCTAGACAAATTCAGATTGGAAATAAGGCATACATTTGTAATAGTGAACGTGATTAACCACTGGAACAATTTACCAGGGGTCATGGTGGATTCTCCATCACTGACAATTCTTAAATCAAGACTGGATGTTTTTCTAAAAGATCTGCTCCAGGAATTATTTTGGGGAAGTTCTATGGTCTGTGCTATACAGAAGGTCAGACTAGATGATCACAATGGTCCCTTCTGGTCTTGGAATCTATGAAAAAGGCGGGATACACCAAAACTTCTGAGGCCTGCCTACCTGTGAAAATATCTGTCCAATACAGGAACGGGGTCCCAAAGAAAATGGAAAATAGGTAAAATATGGCCTACGAGAAAAAAAAAAGGACAACATTTATTCTGATGGCTGCACTGGGATGATAGAAGCTGGTTTATAAGTCAAATATTTCATCACAACTGTAATTTTAATTGCTTCGGAATAACTTCTTTACACCTCTGACTCATTAAGGCACCATCTTCTTAACCTAACAGCAGAATAGCATCATAAGTCCTTGTGCCCATTTCCTGTCACATGGGAGAAATGACACTGTAAACTCTTGGGGGCAGGGACGGTCATTCATTATATATTTGGATAGTGCCCAATGCAATGGGCCTCAATCTGATTTGGCCTTTGAGTGCTACTCAAGTCTAAATGTTAATAAGAATAATACCCTCCTTTGAGAACTGCAGATAAAAATCTGCTGTATAAAACACAAAATTATTAATAATAATGCTTGGATTTGCATCTGAGCATAAAGCTACAATAATAAACATATTTTCCCTGTTAATGCTCTTACCATAATGGTTACTCAGTATGTTTTGGTAACATGGTAGTAAAATATACTCACTTTGGTGCATCTTTGTTAAATCGGTCAGGATTAAAGGTCAGTGGGTCCTTGAAAAACTTTTCCAGCCTTCCCATGATATATGTGCTGAACTGCCAATAAAATGTGTTTGCATTATTTATGAGATGCACACTGCTAAAGCCTCTCTGATGGCTCACAAGGACAAAAATAATTCTGTTTGTTTCTAACTAAACACTTTGCATCACCCTCCCCATCACTGGATCTGACGTACTGCCACGAACTGGGTTCAAAAGCTCCATTCACACCTTATTCTTTTGGTCTTCAGTGCCCAACTCTCTGCTGCCGTAACTCCCCCAAAGTCAATGAACTATGCCAGCAGGGAATTCTGGCTCTGCAGTGTCTAACTCCATTGTGTGTGGACTTACAACCTGATGGGTTTTGGATGCAGCCATCAGACTCACAATTAGAGAAGTATTTGCTGGAATTCTGATGCTTTCAATGACATTTTCCTTTCCTGTCCAACGTATGGTCCCTGGAACGGGAGGGTATAATCGGAGGGATTCTTTGAGAACCTGTGCCAGCACAGAGTAACAAGGAGTTAATTATTACAACATGGGGAGAAGAGACATGATGCCAATTCTTCCCCCATAGCCTTTCCAATCAAGTCATTGATCAGGAAGACTGTAGCTAGAGAATTTGATGGCTAGCAAAGCAGGACAGCTAAATACATATACTTCAGCCCTTCTTACTGCCTTATGTGTAAGGAGAACACTATGAAAAAAAACCAACAACAAAAAACCCCACAGCAGCGAGACTAAGAGCCCAGGTCAACTGCCTTGGGCTTGTGGGACTTGCACCATAGTGCTAAAAATAGCAGTGTAAAGTCTATTACCACTCACGTTGGAGCTCAGGCTCTGAAACCTGGTCAGTTACCCCAAGTCAGACTCTCTGGGGTAGAGTTCCAGGCTACAAACCCATGTGGTCAAAATAAGGGCAGACATTCACTTGAAACATACAGTGAGTGAGAAACTTAGTTCTATGCTCCGATGATAATTAAACTAAGCAGGCAAGGATTTTTGTGCGATTTCAGAGTGAAAACCCAAGAACATCTTTTCTTCCAAGGTTATGCTACCCCTGAAGGCTCAGAATACCTAGGACAAAAACTGTCAGAATTGATCGTCGCTTTTATTTGTATGAAACAAAACCAGTTCAGAGCCCCTAATGGCTGTGCTATGATATGGCAAAAGTGCTGCAAAACAACGCAAGCTTCCCTTTGGCCTCATTCTCCTACTATACCTGTGACAAGTACTCGAGCTTCCCAAGATCTTCATAGTCAATGTCCCTCTTGGCTCCAATAACCTCATCCACTTCAGCATGAAGTCTAGAGGTGTAATGAAGGAGAAGCTGTAGTTACTGACATCCATTTCCTGCTACGTGAAGTGAATAGTTTTTTTTTTTTTTTTAAACTGTCCTAATATTGAGCCTGACCTTGCCTCCCTCCCCCCCCTCAGACAAAATGCCTATTGATTCCAAAGGCTGACTGCCTGAGCAAATATTCCAGAATCAGTACCACGGCAGTATTCATAAAGTACAATACAATCAAATGTGATAAATTCCATCTGCAGACAAGACCAGCTTTGTATAAAGGCTTCTAAATAAATTACTTAAATAGAATTGAAAAATCTCATTTCCATGTTTTTTTATTTTACAGTGTGAATTGCATTAAATATTATTTATTTTGGAACACAGGTTAGGATTTATTATGCATAAATACTGGTTATGTAATAGTCCTTATAATTATTATGGGACACAACATGCTCACCCCAGAGTCAGAGAGCTGGCCTGGCAAACTAAGCATGGAGTGTACATACCTTTCTAGTATTTCAGGTTGCCGCCCCAGTTCCATTATTGTAAATGATAACTGATTAGAAGTTGTCTCATGACCTAAAAATATTGAGAATCTATTTAAAAAGCAACACTGAAAATAATACTATTCTATACAAAATTAAGTGCACCAATACAACTGTGACCACAAAAAACCAGAGGCCAGATTGAGGCCTCTAAAAAAAAAAAAAAGCCCAAAATGCTTAATTTTAATACTGTGCTAGGCAATAAATGAATGAAACCATATAAATGTTGAGATATGCATGTATGAGGACTTCAACAATAAAAAACAGAAACAGATTAAGCTGCAGATCAAGCGTATTATTTTTTGTTCTATTTTCAGTGGATATGGAGAACAACAGATCTCCATCTTCTTTATAACAGCCCTTAAAATTTCTGAAAAGTATTAGTCCCCCCTCAATCTTTTTTCTCAAGAATACACATACCAGATTTTTTAAATCTTCCCCATAGTTCAGGTTTTCCAAATCTTTTATCATATTTGTTGCTCTTCTCTGGACTCTTCAATTTGTCCACATCTTTCCAGAAGTATGGTGCCCAGAACTGGACACACTACTTCACATCCATGCTGAGTACAGCAGAATAATTACCTTCCGTCTCTTACATAAGGCACTCCTATTATTACATCCCAGAATGATATTAGCCTTATCACATTGTTGGCTCATATTTAATTTGTGATCTACTAGAAGCCTCAGAGCCCTTTTCAGCAGTACTACTTCCTAGCCAGTTACTCCCCATTGTGTGTTTGTGCATTTGATTTTGCCTTCCTATGTGTAGTACTTTGCACTTGTCTTTATTGATTTTCATCTTGTTGACTCCAGACCAATTCTCCGATTTGTCAAGGTCTTTTTGAATTCTAATCCTGTCCTCAAAAGTGCTAGCAATACCCCCCAGCTTGGCATCATTCATAAGTTTATAAGCATACCCTCCACTCCATTATCCAAGTCATTAATGAAAATATTGACTAGTTTTGGATGAAGAACAGACCCCTGAAGGACCCCACTAGATGTGTCCTCCCAGTTTGACAGAAAACCACTGATAACTATTCTTTGAGTACATTTTTTCAACACACTGTGCCCCCACTTCATAGGAATTTCATTTAGACCACATTTCCCTTAATGTCTTTTAGCTACTTTCAATGAGATCTAGGGGAGGAGACAGCATCATGAGACTAACCAGCTCTTTGCAGACCACCATTAAGTGCTGCTCTGTGAACCAAGTTTGGGAGCCACTGGTCCAGATATTCTTTGCTTATGTTTATCTGATGGGTGGGAGGTTTAAATGTCATTTTCCTATTTCTCACTCCAGATCTCACTCAAACTGGTTTTACACCACTATAACTTGCAATGGAGTTACTCCTGACCTACACCTGTGTCAGAGAGAGACTCAAGCTCTTAGTAACTCTCATTATAGACCCCCTGGGAATGCGTACTATTTTCAATAGCTTCCCACATTATGTGTCAGAGTAATAAAGTAACTACTGTACAAACCAGCAATGAAGAAAGTGACAAAGTTATCCAGAATATTTTCATCATTTCTAGTCTCCTCCTGAGCTGCTGGGATACGAAACAAAAAGTAGTTATAAAAGTTCACTTTGCCCCTTTAACAACATTTTGGGGTCATGGGAAGGGGAGGGGGCTAGAAGGGAGGGGGAGGCTCAGTGGTGACCCGGAACCCAAGTTCTGATTCCAAATGTACAAAGAGGTATATGTTAAACTCAGAAAGGAACAAAATCTCCAGGACAAGGTCCCACTTGTAAACAAACCCTTGTTTGGATCTTCAGCTTGAAAGAAACATTCCTGAGCATGTTAGAAAGGACTGAGCCTCAAAGTTCAGATCCAGAAGTGAATCCCCAAATTTTGGGTGTGTTTGGATCCACTGTTTAACTCTGCAAAACAACTCACAGAATAATGAAATCAGAGAATGCTGAGTTTCCTACCATCCCCTTTCAGGATCTGAGTAAGAATATCTCGTGGGACTTCCTCCCCATTCTGGATGGCCTCTCGCCTCTGCTCAATGCATTCCTTTCCCACACGGCGCAGCAGTCTCACACTTTCCTGGATCTCCTTTATCAATTTTTGTTTTCCTGGCATATACTGAATATAAAATGTACTTGGTCATTTTACTAGCTTTGCAGAATAAACCAAAGAGATGTAGAGACTAGGGCTGATCAAAACTGTTTTTAATAAAAAACTGGGTTTGATTAAATGAAATTTTTTGCTAAAAATATTTGCTCTCCATGGAAAATTTAGATTTTTTTGTTGAAAGACCAAATGCTTGAAAACCGAAATATTTCAGTTTGGATATGCTGCTGTCACACTTCACAGCAGCTGTAATTCAATTCAGCTGCCTCATGCGCCATGGCCAAGGACTCCCAGGAAGCATCAAAATGCACCCTCTCCTGCATCATGGGAGATGTAGTCTAAAAAGGGTGTCTGACCTATAGAGGCAAATGGGAGCACAAGGAATCTGAACTACAACTTCCATGAGACACTGTGGCAGCATTTTCAAATCAAAATATTTCGGTTTTCAATAGAAAAGTTTTGTTATATGAATTTTTGCTAAAAAAAGTGTTCACAGAAAGAAAACCCATTTTCTAACCAGCTCTAGTAAAGAGCATGATCCTTTTTTCAGACACATTTATGCTTCTATTCACAGAGAGAGAGGAAATAAGAAAATATTTTGTTCAGTGCGCGAATTTCTTAAATTGCTACTGAAATTTTATTTCAAAGAGAGAGGAAAGGAAAGACACAGGAACCATCTCAATCTGTTGATCCTTTTTCTATTGCGAATAGGCCCAAACACACAATCCCAGCCCACTGTGCTCACCAGTCAATATGCATGCAGTGACTACAGCTTCACTCTGAAGAGAGCACTACATGAAGTGAGATGTGTACGGACCTGCACAAGAGGAACACGTATCTCGCTCATTCCTTTCATGACCATGGACACGGCATGTGGGAAAGGCGTCTGGTCATCATGCAGCGTGTTTAATTCTAGGCCAAAGGCCACCTGAGGATATTGAGAGAAAGAGGCAGCTATTTCCTGATTAAATCCTTCTCCTTACTGCATCTATAATTAAAAAAAACATGAATAGACCCATGCTCTGTTCCTAGATCATGCTACTACCTAAGGGTTAGATTCTACCTTTAGGCACAGCCCTGAGCAAACAGTGATATCTAAAGCCCAGAAGCAGCCTCTGGGAGAGAGAGTGGCTCAGAGACACCCCTCTGTGTCACACTACTTACCCAATGGGGTAGTCATTTACTGCTCCCTTCTACCAACCTCGTGCTGGCTCCTGCAGAGAGGGTGCAGCCGTGGCAAGTTTTTGTTGATGCATAATGGCAATGAAACACTATACACACGTCAGTTAATACTGACATGTTCCTTCGAGATTGCAGGAGAGGGAGGAGAAGACACAGACCTGGAGAGCTCTCTCAGGCTATGTCTACACTGCAGGTGTGATCTTCAGCTTGGGTACACCAAAGTTAGTACACCAAAAATGGCAACATAGGCTTGTACAGCCCATGCTGAAGCCTATCTGGGACCCTGGGTATGCACTCATGCTGCTCGTCCACGCTGAATCCCTGCTACTTTTAGCGTGCTAACTAGATGAAAGCTAGCACTGGCATGGCTATATGAGGTGTAAATCACACCTCCAATTGCACAGTACACATAGCCTGAGTGTAACAGCCCCTGAGCAAAATTTTTAAAACATGCCAAAGTCCTATTTCCAAAAAGCACAGGGGCTTCTAAAGTGGGACATAAAACACTTTTGAAAATGTTTCCCCCCCATCTCTTACTGCAGATCAGATTCTGCCACCCTCGGGCAGGTTGAGTGATAACTTATTCTTACTTCACACTGACTTCAGCGGGTCTAGTTATGGAGTATGCTACTACTCTACCCGTGTAGGGGTGGTAGACTCTCACCCTCAATTAACCTGGCATTCAGGGGAAAGTTTTCTGTTTCATAGCTACAGCCCCCTGATTTTGGTCTAGGTAGCTGCACTTCAACTGTTCTGTCACTTAGAGTGGAAACAGGAAGTCAGACAGTCTGTACCTTTGCAATAACATCCAGAGTCACTCGGCTCATCATGCTCATGATGTCCAGTTCAGTTTTTCCATCTGCTTTTTCCTCTAGCTTATTCATCAGCTCCTCTGCTTTTTCATTAAAGGTTTCCATCAAACCAATCAGGTAGCTGGACAATTTAAAAAATATTAGTGATGGGGCATCTTTGTTTAGAGAAAAATTATCTTCACTTATTTCACAAAGGAAAATTTAGAGAATACAAATTTTTCAAATGATATTTTAAACCCTAAACTAGTTACATCCATTTTTCCAAATTAAAGAAAACACCTGGAATAATCACTTGCTTAAGCACGATAGAACGAGCTAAATTCTGCTTGCACTACTTCTGTGGAATTCAATCCTACCAGAGCTAAGAATAGCCATGTAACGAATCACTTTCAGAGCAAAGAGCCTGATTCAAAGCCCACTGAGGTCAACGGAAAGACTCCCACTGACTCCAGTGGGCCTTGGATCAGACCCGAAATGAAACGTAATGCCTAGATTTAGCTTACCTTTCCCTCTAAGCATAGGCGCGGAATTTTATTTTCCTCAGGGTGCTCCACCCCTGCTCTGCTCTAAGGCCTGCCCCTCCTCCGCCTCTTCCCACCCTGCTCTGCCCCCTCATTAGGCCCCTGCCCATCTGCTGCTCTCCACCCTCCCGCACAGACCTGAGCAGCAGAGCCACCAAACAGCTGTGGCTGGTGGGTGCTGAGCACCCATAATTTCTTTTCCGTGGGTGCTTGAGCCCCAGAGCACCCATGGACTCGGCGCCTGTGCCTTTAAGTACACACACACACGTGCAAAACTAAACAAAAACCCTACACAATAATAAAGATGTTTCTCCTAAAGACTGGAAGCAAAGGAGACAAGTGGTATTTGAAGTCGCTCTTTAGATACTTGAGGGGCGCTCAGATATGACATATGGTGTCATTACTAGTTGTCTAGATAGATAGCTCTGCAAAAACTGCTGCTGCTACTTCTGTCATTGGGTGTATATGGATGTAAGTGGGAGAACCAAATTAGTCTCTATTTACTGTACACAGGGCTGGCTAACTTTTTTGCCACCCCAGGCAAAAAAGAAGAGCACCGCCCCGCTGTACACCCCACCCACGAGCGCCACCGAAATCCCCGCCCCCCAGCACCACACCACCCAAAGACCCGCCCCCTCCAAGCGCCGCGCCGCCCGAAGCCCCCGCCCTCCTCTGAGCGACACACCGCGCCAGCCCCTGCCCCCCCAAGACCCCGCCGTCCCAAGCACCACGCCGCCCGAAGCCCCGCCCCCCCCCGAGCACCATGCCGCCTTAAGCCCCACCCCCCCGAGCACCACCCGAAGCCCCCACCCTCCCTCCGAGCACTGCGCCTCCCGAAGCACCGCCCCCAAGCACCGCCCGGCACCACGCCGCCGAATCCAAAAATAAAAAATAAAAAAATCGAGCGCTGCCCTGCCCCAAGATGCCACCCCAAGCACATGGTTGGTCAGCTGGTGCCTGGAGCCAGCCCTGACGGTACGTACAATACGGCCGAGTTATGGTTGCCATGAAAACAATGCATTAAACTTTGGATAAAATCAGAACTATCCACTGATTGACCGCAGTTACTTCTAAATTTAAAATAATTGGGGAAGGGGGAGAAATACCGGACATATTTTAATAACTCCTCTCTGGAGACAATAGGGAGCTAATCTCAGATATAGATTTGCCTTACATTCGGCTGAAAGCTGGATCCATAATTCTCCGTTGCTTGTACCAATGATCATGGTTAAGATCAGTCACTAAGCCATTCCCTAAAAATCTGACAAAAAGATGAGGATTAAGGAAAAGAAAAAGTTTCTGGCAAGGGATTTGATATGAAGTTTTCAATTTTTTCAAGCCACATGTATAGCAGCCTTTCCCCATCTGCCTGAGCTCTCATTAGCCTACTCGGTTTTATAATAGGGCAATATTTATAATTGGAAATTACAAAATATGTTCTTTTCTCAGGAAGCATCAAGTTGGTCCAAGCACAGTATTTCACTCATGCCACTGGAGAAGGAAATGACTTTAAAAGACAGCTGTGCTTGTACAGTGCCTAGCACAACTGGGCCTTGATCCATGACTGGAGGTTCCTAGGCACTACTCTGTACAAAATCATAATCAATCATATCTGAAGTACCACTTTATATGTTTCAGGAAATCATGCTAGCAGGGCAGGATAATTTCGCCCTCTATGATTAAAACCAGCAGCTGAATACCCCCATGCACAATGGAATGATTCAATAATATAAAGGGAAACCAGTGATTGATTTATTTTTTAAAATAGTCTTGTGCAAACTTTCATCTGCTTTTGGGTTCAGCTCATAGAAGCCCAACTGTTTTGAGGCTAGGTGCATATCCCACAGGGGAGAGATGTGAAAGATAAAGGACTTCCCTGTGTACTCTCCATTGTTCCACTAGGAAGACACTTGATTCTGTTTGAGTCTCATCAAGTTAATATAATGGGTGCCTTGTGCCCAATTGTGACTGGGGTTTAGCCATGGATCCCAATTTAAAGTCAAATCCAGAATCGATCAAAGCAAGTTTAATCCCTTCCTCCCGTTTTATTCATCTCTAAATTTATTTTAAGCACATGATGCTTTTGATTGGAGCTGGCCTACCTCATGCCAAATATAGCATAGAGTTTGCTATATGATATTTGATCCTTCGGGTACTGTGGTATCGTCAGGAACTCCTAAAATCAAATCCCACAGTCAGCAAATATAAAGTGCAATTCATTTCCTAAGTAGACTGTAAAGAGCCATTTGGGCATTCAATTCTTTCTTTGTTTTATCAAAAAGGTCCACAGGCAACAGGCTCCACAAATCACACAAACTCGTCCCGTGAACTATTAGGAAGGAACACATTTGTCTTCCAGACAGAGTTATTTTAGAGGGTTTGGCTCCCTCATTTGTACACTTACAGAACTTAAGGATTCTTTGCAGGCCTAGTCCTAGAACAGCTTTCCTCCCAGGTTCTGAAAGTGCCTTACAAAAGTTGCTCAAATCTCACATCACTATTATTCCTACGATTCAGAAGGGGAAACTGAGGCATCTAGCAGTTAGTGGACTAGTTTTTGGAAGTGTTGCGCACCTGCAGCTCTCATTGACTGCAGTAGGTGCTGCGGGCATCCACTATCCAGGAAAGAGAAGTCACAAGTGGCTTAAATCAAGGCAAAGTATAAGTCAAACGGTACAGGAAGAACTAGAACCCTGGCATCCTGGCTCTTAACCTCATACTCCAAACACTGCACAACACCCATTTGGTTTATAGGAGGACAGATGGCTGAGTGGATGGATAGGATGATTCCAGTCAGATGATTTATGCAGTACCTTTACTCCTTCAGGACTTAGAACCATTAGTGAGACTCTGTGAAAGGCATTAAAACGCATAATGGGGCCGTACTCCTCTGCCCTACAAGAAAAAGGGGGGAGAAGAATTATGGTGCAAAATAACACATCAATCATGTGTGAAATGAAAACACCCTCAAAGGAACACAATACAGTGTAAAATGGGCACTGCTATCTTCACATCTAGGCAAAGCACTTACAGCAAGACCTATGTTCTGTTCCTGACTTGCTGAGTGACCCTGGGCAAATCACTTAATCTATTTGTGCCTCAGTTTTCCAATTTGTGATATAGGGTTAATGATGCCAGTATGTCCCTCTCTCCTGTGTAATGCTGGGTGGCAGTGTGGTCCAATAAAAAAAATATTGAGATATAATAACTTACCATTGTATAAAGAGATCATGCACCAGCTCATTTTTCTTTAGCGTTCTCCAGATGATTGGCAGGTGTCCCAGTAAAAAGCTGGAGAAAACAAAACTAGATCTTAGTCTAATCCTAAGGCTGAAACACTACTCTCTGTCCATCGGACTCAAGAGTCTATGGACAGAATGAAATATGGGAGATAGATTTAAAGGCTGGAAGGGACTTGGAAGATTGTGTTGGTTCAGCTCCCAGAACATGCAGGTCTTGGGGGATCTGCATGAGGCAGGGAGCATTGCCATTAACTTGCTATGCGAACTGACACAAGTTAGACCTTACGTATCAATTTCTCCATTTGTAATAATGGAGATAATTTTTATTTGCCTTTGAAATGGGCTTTAAATCTTCATTTGAGGACAAGAGTAGATCCTATTAATGAGTGTGTATTTCTAGATACATTGATTGCAACTCCATGTGGCTTGTAAGCTTTTGTAGAACTTAGGCTAGGTCTACACTACCTGCCTGAATCGGCGGGTAGAAATCGATCTCTCGGGGATCGAATTGTCGCGTCTCGTTGGGACGCGACAATCGATCCCCGAATCGACGCTCTCACTCCACTAGCGGCGGTGGGAGTAAGCGCTGTCGACGGGGAGCCGCGGAGGTCGATTTTGCCGCTGTCCTCACATCGGGGTAAGTCAGCTCCGATAGGTCGAATTCAGCTATGCTATATGTGTAGCTGAATTTGCGTATCTTAAATTGACCCCCCCCCCCCCCCCCGTAGTGAAGGCCTGCCCACAGTCACACTGTTCTGGTTTCCGTTGATATGCTGTCTGCATTGCTTGTATTTTCTTTCCTTTTAAGAAAACACACCCACAACCCATAGCCCCTCCTAAAAGACACATTCCCCACCACCCCCTTCCCTGATGTTTACAAGGCAAGACTCCCTCAATTGTTCTGCAGAGTTCTCTGCATTGTGTAGGAAGGTCTGTGAACAGAGACTGAGCACAAAGACTCTGCTGTTCTGTAAAATGAGACAGTCTTTTGTCTGTGTAAGAATCTGAGATGTTTGGGATTACAGGTGGTAACTGTCTTGGCATTGATGACAAAGGACATTCAGTCTAATACTCCTGAATCCATGCTGTAGTTGTTATATAATTGTATGTACAGAAGAGAGAATGTGGGCCCAATTCTGAACTTCTTTACAACATGGTAACTCAGTCACTGGTGTTACACTGATGAAAGTATGATTAGAATTGGCCCCTCTCAGTCTACATGTTCTGGTTCATTCAAATTATGAAATAAAGAGGAAAAAATGGAAGGGAAAGTATTGGCTAATATGGAAATTACATAAATGAATAAAAGGTGTCAATCCATCAAATGCATCAGCTTTATTTAAAACCCATGCAGCAATTCCTTCCTTTAGAGGCGAGTTGGCAATTCCTGCTGACTTTGTACACATCTGAAGTAGGATCTGCTCTGCAGCTTCCTACTGCAATTTCTCAAAAAGCCAACAACCTGTGCTTAAGGGGATCAGTTTTCCAAATGAGACACAGATAGCTGTGCTGTTGTTATGGTAAAAAGAACAGGTTCCCTTTCTCTATGCTAGCTTCTTTTAGTCACTTAAAAATGTCAAGCATTTAACAAAATTACCCAACCATTTATAACAAACTCTTTTAACCCTTTGTGTGTGTGAGTCAGTGAAGTTCCCTTCTAGTAACTGGACCAAAAAGGACAGGATCCCTGCTGCTAACTGTTAGCAAAAGAAATTCTCCTTTAGCTGAGGTATCAGAAACCTGTGTGTTTTGAGCATAAAGGAGCAAAGCTGTAGCCCTGGCTCCGCTTGTGCGTGTCTCATTTGTTGACTGTGGTTGTTGTCCTCACCACAAATATTTTTCTTCAAATTTCCCACCAATGCAAGTCCGCCAGTGCCGGAGCCACTGGTGGTAACAATGGTGGGAATGCTCATGTACACTGGCTGCCAGTGGTTTAATTCACTGTGACAGAGGAAAGATGGCCAAATGGTTAGTGCACTAGCCTGGTACTTATGAGAGCTGGTTTCAGTTCCCTGCTCTGTCAAAAACTTTCTGTGTCACCTTAGACAAGTCACTTTGTTCTCTGGCTCAGCTCCCCATTGGTAAAATTCGCAGGAGTGTTGTGAGAAGAACAATGTTAAAAGCGAGTGAAGGGCTCACTACAGTGATAAGAGCCCTGCAAAGCTTACCATAGATAGTATTGTCCAGCTCTGCTTAGAGCAATTCTAGCTGTTGGAATACTGGTGGCAAAAGTGGCCTGTCTACACTAGTGCTCCTGCTGGTTGAGCAGCACTGGTGCTGGAGAAAGGTCTAGTATAGACAAGGCCTCTGTCTGAATCCTCCCCTATGTATGCTCTAGCCCAGTGTTTCCCAAACCCGAGGGACGTACTGGCCGCCACTTCCCGCAGCCCCATTGGCCTGGAGCAGCGAACCGTGGCCAGTGGGAGCCGCGATCAGCCGGACTTGAGGACGCAGCAGGTAAACAACCCGGCCCGGCCCGCCAGGGGCTTTCCCTACACAAGCGGCGTCCCGAGTTCAGGGAAACAATGCTCTAGCCCAATGGCTGGCTGATGGGGACAGAACATGTCAATGGTCCTACTCTAGAACACTCCTCCCCCATCCTCCCATGGAAAGGACAGCACCACATTTTTTCCACTTATGCTTTTTTGATCAATGGGACACTGGATGGACTTAACACATAAAGTTAAGCATGTGCAGAAGGGTTTGCAGGATCAGGGCCTAAAAGATAATACAGAACATATATTCTTCACACAGGCCACTTGAATATTTTTTTTATAGGTTGTTGGTATGTAAGCCTCAGTTGTCATGCTAATTAACACAGAGAGCACTGTGTGGCCCTAAATGACTAAACCAGCATGTTTGAGTCACGCATCTGCATCATTTCACACACCTGTGTCTTTTCAAGTCCATTGTTTTCCAGGGTTCTGCAGTGATTCTTGGAGTGCAGAGGATTCTTTGCAGAAGTTCCTGACTCCAACTGAGCTGTGGGGGGTTCAGCATCTCACAGGACTGGGCTCTTAAAAATGGTTTTCTTTATCATATGAACAAAGATTCAAAACAAAGGGCTACAAGGAGACTAGAATACTCATCAAACTACTGGATTCCTAACACTGTTGTACACCACGATGATACCTTTTGCTCAGGGTTGGGATGTATCGGCATGTGACAATTATCCCAAAAAAAGTCGGTTTGGAGAGACATCTATTTTTCCATGTTTTCCTTTAGATTTCTTATGTGAAATAAACCTTTGACGGGATAACCAAAGATGTGAGCTATTCAAGTGAGAAAAAATGGCACAAAACCCCAATGCAAGGATCACTTTCACACCTATTCCGCGGAATGTTTTAAATTAAAAGTGCTCATAAATGAAGGCTCTGAGCACCGTAAACAACTTACCCAGTTTCTATTCTAAAATATACAATAGGGTATCAAGCCCAAATAAAGCTGATACTAGGAGCCACACAGATCTCAATATAGTGCATAATATAGCAGTGCTGGAAATTAAAAAGGGATATAGAGATCACAAGCCTTATTCTGAAGGATCCTATCTAGGCTGATCACTGAAGATCAAACCAAAAATCCTTAAGGAGAAACATACAAATAAACAACCAAAAACTTACCTTACATGGTGCCACAGGCCTGGAAAGCCATTTTGATCTAACTACAAACAGGACTAGAGCTGGCATATCCCTAATATTAATCTGTAGACTCTGAACAAACAGACATGATAACTGTAGTTACACAACCACACTCGATATCCTTGCGTGGCTGCTTATGCAATAGAATGCTATTGCTGCATCTGCTCACATACTGGTATATGCCCAGTTTACTAGGGCATACGGGGCCAAAGATAAGGTTAAATAAGCAGCCTTAATACCACTACATGAGCTGTTTCTCCTTGTGACAGCAATGCCACTTTGGTGCTACAGGTCTCTTTAACACTGTTCATATCTGTTGACATTTGTTTTTTGCTAAAACAGAATACCTACATGGTAAAGAGAGAATATGTTGAAGCGAGTGAAATTATCATCAGCTAATGTGGTCCAAAAATTCGGATATGACCTCAGGCACGGGGGGGGGGAGGAGGAGGAGGGAGAGGGAGGTTTGTGCCAAACAGGGTCAGTTTAAAGACAGTGTATAACAGAAACAGAGCTTCAAACATAACCAGTCCGCTAGCCCCGAGATGGATCACAACCCCCTCCCCTGGATTGCCAGAGCCCAAATCCTACAAATACAACTCAAAGCCAAACCCACCAGGTAAACGATTGGTCTTGCTTTGAGCAGGGGGTTGGAGTAGATGACCTCCTGAGGTCCCTTCCAACCTTGATATTCTATGATTAAAGTGCCTCTAACCAGGCGCTTACCTCCCCCAGCATAAAAGGAGGAATCCTGACCTCATTCGGGTCAATAGCAAAGCTCCCACTGACTATGACGGAGCCAGTTCTGCACCCAAAGCGGGTCAGTCCAGGACGCCTGGCCCTGCAATACCAGCAAGGTCACGGACAGCCCTTCTGGAGGGACAGCAGCCCCCTCCCCTATTTCCTCACTGGGCCATGCGGACATTGGGACAGCAGATGGGCTCTGATTCACCCAGGCTGGTGCAAAGTGAGAACCTGCCACCCCCAGGGGACCAGGCACTGGGGTGGCAAATGGGGGGAGGGTGCTGTTGAGATGCCTGAAACAGCCAGATCCTTGCTCTCTCCCCCCCCCCGCGCCCCTGTCCCTGTCCCTCCCCAGGGGCATGCTGCTGGCCTCCCCCTTACCTCGCTCTCGGGGCGCCGGGGATATGATCGTACTTCGCGTGGATGGCTCTCACGTAGCAGCAGTAAAGACCGAAGGCCAGGAGGAAAAGCGCGAGCAAAAGGAGGAGCAGGGCCCCCAGCACCTCCATAGCCGGGGCTAGATCGCTCGGCCGGGCGGGTTTCCGACTCCCTGCCGGGGCCTGCCTTTCATGGGGAAGGCAGAAAGCGCCGCAAGGCTGTGCTTAAAGAGAATTGGCAGCCCTGCCGCGCCTCCCAGGCCCTCCCCCGGCAGCGCCCCGGCTCGACCCGGCCCCGGCTCTTCTGCCTCCGGGGCTGGGCCCTGCGGAGTCTGTAACAGCCTGTCCCGAACCCGGCCCACGTCCACCCCCCGGGCCTTGCTGGGCTTCTCACCAGAGGGAAACCAGAAAGTTCATAATCACCCAAGGGAGCTGTCAGCACAGGGCAAATTCCACTGAAGGGACACAGAGAGGTGAAACTCGTGTTATACAGAAACGCAGGACTTTCCTCCCCTTAGATTACACAGCGTGGTTCAAAAATCACGAGTACCACCCCCTCTTCCCCATCACGAGCTTGGCCTAAAAAGCTTTAATTTTTAAAATCAAGATTTTTTTTAATCTTCATATTAAAAATACATATTTTGGGTTCTTTGTATTTGCCTTCTGATTTGTGAATTTTGAGATCACATTCGGGTCATGTTTACAAGCTTTTCGTCACAAGCATAGGAGCAGAAATGTATTTTTTCTTTTTAATTAACATCTGAGATTTCCCCACAATTCATAAGACTGCTGGAGCGGGGGCCTTAAGAGAAAAAAACACCCAATACTATGCAACTTGTGATAAAATCCTGAGAGTTGGTCAACCGGGAAACAGTCACTCGATATTTCATTGTTATGATGTTGGCTGACTTTTGGGGCATTCATTTCACACATCTTGGACAGCAAAGATCAAAGGGCAAAAATCGAATGTGCCTTTAAAAATAAATGTAAACTAATCTTGGACCACAAATACTAAAATGTCTTAATCAGAATCATATGATTATTGCATGACATCACTACAAGGCAGAGCTATGGCTTTCTGGTTTTCTTAACTATGCATTTCTTACCTGAACATATTTGCATTTCTTTCAAGTGTAACCTTAAACCTTGAGTTTCCTTGGTTTTGGATAATTACAACACCCTTGGAATGTTTTTACTCTGAAGTTAAATGTTGTTAAAGTGGTCTGCCCTCCTTTGCAGTATCTTTTCTTTGTCAGTGAGAAGTGGTGCCATCGGTACTCAATATTGGAAATGTTCCTGATGACCGTGTCCTCAGAGCATCATAGAAGTTCTTCATATTATTCCTCTCTGCATAGGACTGAATCTCAGCTGCCTTGTTGCTTGGCTATGAATATTGCATGACTAATAGACACAACACAGTGACAGCAGTAAACACAGAAGTATTAAACTGCCACCTAGTGGAGCGTTGGAGAAGTTGCTAGGTAAAATAAAGTGAGAAGGTGGATGACGCAATATCTTTTATTGGACTTTTGTTTCTGTTGGTGAAAGACAATCTTTTGAGCTACACAGAGCTCTTCTTCAGGTCTGGGAAAGGTACTCAGCTTGTCATAGCTAAATACTAATTGGAACAGATTTAGCAGAAGTAGTTAACACCTATTCTAAGGGACCATTCAAGGGGAAGTGGTAAATTAACACCCTTACAGTCATAGGACAAAAAGGGGAGTGTTTGTGGGTTATAGATTGTTGTAATAAGCCACAAATCTAGTGTCTTTATTAAGGCCACGTCTACACTAGTGAATTTATAGTGGCACAACTGTACTGATGCAGCTGCACCGCTGTAAGATCCCTCATGTAGCCGCTTTATGCTGATGGGAGAGAGCTCTCCTGGTGATGTAATAAAAATACCTCAATGAGTGGCAGTAGCTATGGGGAGAAGCTCTCCTGAGGACACAGTGCTGTGCATGCTACCACATATGCAGGCGAAACTTGTATCGCTCAGGGGGGGGTGTTTTCCACACCCCTGAATGACATTAGTTTTGCTGATGTGATAGTGTAGACATCAGCTTAGACCATGATTTTTAGAGTGTAGCAAAGTTATGGATTTAATCTCATATTTTGAAGGAGTTGTGCAGCGTTCCTTTAGGATAAGGACTAATAGATCAAATATGGAGTGATTGTTTTGTGAAAAGTGATAGGGTTTTTTTTTTTTTTTTTTGTCTTTTATCATTTTCCTGTGTGAGTTCATTTGAGAGCGTAGTGATTGTCTGGTTTCACCCACATAGTTGTTATTGGGGCATTTAGTGCACTGGATGAGCTACAGCACATGTTGTGATCGCCATGTATAAGACCCTTGTGAATCATCATGTGTTGTGGGGGGTATCGATCATTGTAGCAGTGGAGATATGGCTGCAGGTTTTGCATCCGTTGGTCTGGTGCCAGTTTGTATTGGTGCCTCCTGGTTTGTGTGGAGCTTTCTTCTGATGATGAGCATGGGAATGTTGGGGGAGCTGTTTGAAGGCCAGAAGAGGGGTTTGGGAAAGATTTATTTCAGGCTGTGGTCCCCATCAAGTATGGGTTGTAACAGTTTAACAATTCCCCATATGGGTTCCAGTGTACAGTGGGAGGTGACAAGTAGGGTGTGTCGATGTAGGGGTATTTTTTCCTATATTGAAACAGGTTCTCTCAAGGTATTTGGATGGCCAGTACTATGATGCGATCTACATGTAGGGCTTTAAACTAGGTTTGATGGGGACAGGTGAGCAAATCCCACAGGTAAGTGGGGAACATGGAGACCTGGGAGATGAGTCAGAAACAAGAGGGAGCATGGGCTATAATGGCAGAGAGAAAGAAGGGTCAGGGCAAAACTGGGAGGCAAGATCAAACCAGTATCTTAGATGCCTATATACAAATGCGAGAAGTATGGGTAATAAGCAGGAAGAACTGGAAGTGCTAATAAATAAATACAACTATGACATTGTTGGCATCACTGAAACTTGGTGGGATAATACACATGATTGGAATGTTGGTGTGGATGGGTACAGCTTGCTCAGGAAGGATAGACAGGGGAAAAAGGGAGGAGATGTTGCCTTATATATTAAAAATGTACACACTTGGACTGAGGTGGAGATGGACTTAGGAGACGGAAGTGTTGAGAGTCTCTGGGTTAGGCTAAAAGGGGTAAAAAACAAGGGAGATGTCATGCTAGGAGTCTACTACAGGCCACCTAACCAGGTGGAAGAGGTGGATGAGGCTTTTTTTAAACAACTAACAAAATCATCCAAAGCCCAAGATTTGGTGGTGATGGGGGACTTCAACTATCCAAATATATGTTGGGAAAATAACACAGCAGGGCACAGACTATCCAATAAGTTCTTGGACTGCATTGCAGACAACTTTTTATTTCAGAAGGTTGAAAAAGTTACTAGGGGGGAAGCTGTTCTAGACTTGATTTTAACAAATAGGGAGGAACTCATTGAGAATTTGAAAGTAGAAGGCAGCTTGGGTGAAAGTGATCATGAAATCATAGAGTTTGCAATTCTAAGGAAGGGTAGAAGGGAGTACAGCAAAATAGAGACAATGGATTTCAGGAAGGCGGATTTTGGTAAGCTCAGAGAGCTGATAGGTAAGGTCCCATGGAAATCAAGACTGAGGGGAAAAACGACTGAGGAGAGTTGGCAGTTTTTCAAAGGGACACTATTAAAGGCCCAAAAGCAAGCTATTCCGCTGGTTAGGAAAGATAGAAAATGTGGCAAAAGACCACCTTGGCTTAACCACAAGATCTTGCATGATCTAAAAAATAAAAAGGAGTCATATAAAAAATGGAAACTAGGACAGATTACAAAGGATGAATATAGGCAAACAACACAGGAATGCAGGGGCAAGATTAGAAAGGCAAAGGCACAAAACAAGCTCAAACTAGCTACCGGAATAAAGGGAAACAAGATGACTTTTTATCAATACATTAGAAGCAAGAGGAAGGCCAAAGACAGGGTAAGCCCACTGCTCAGTGAAGAGGGAGAAACAGTAAAGGGAAACTTGGAAATGGCAGAGATGCTTAATGACTTCTTTGTTTCGGTCTTCTCTTCACTGAGAAGTCTGAAGGAATGCCTAACATAGTGAATGCTGATGGGAAGGGGGTAGGTTTAGCAGATAAAATAAAAAAAGAACAAGTTAAAAATCACTTAGAAAAGTTAGATGCCTGCAAGTCACCAGGGCCTGATGAAATGCATCCTAGAATACTCAAGGAGCTAATAGAGGAGATATCTGAGCCTCTAGCTATTATCTTTGGAAAATCATGGGAGACGGGAGAGATTCCAGAAGACTGGAAAAGGGCAAATATAGTGCCCATCTATAAAAAGGGAAATAAAAATAACCCACAAAACTACAGACCAGTTAGTTTAATTTCTGTGCCAGGAAAGATAATGGAGCAAGAAATTAAGAAAATCATCTGCAAACACTTGGAAGGTGGTAAGGTGATAGGGAACAGCCAGCATGGATTTGTAAAGAACAAATTGTGTCAAACCAATCTGATAGCTTTCTTTGATAAGGTAACGAGTTTTATGAATAAGGGAGAAGCTGTGGATGTGGTATACCTAGACTTTAGTAAGGCATTTGATATGGTCTCGCATGATATTCTTATCGATAAACTAGGCAAATACAATTTAGATGGGGCTACTATAAGGTGGGTGCATAACTGGCTGGATAACCGTACTCAGAGAGTTGTTATTAATGGTTCCCAATCCTGCTGGAAAGGCATAACAACTGGGGTTCTGCAGGCGTCTTTTTTGGGACCGGCTCTGTTCAATATCTTCATTAACGACTTAGATATTGGCATGGAAAGTACGCTTATTAAGTTTGCAGATAATACCAAACTGGGACGGATTGCAACTGCTTTGGAGGACAGGGTCATAATTCAAAATGATCTGGACAAATTGGAGAAATGGTCTGAGGTAAACAGGATGAAGTTTAACAAAGACAAATGCAAAGTGCTCCATTTAGGAAGGAAAAATCAGTTTCACACATACAGAATGGGAAGAGACTGTCTAGGAAGGAGTACGGCAGAAAGGGATCTAGGGGTTATAGTGGACCACAAGCTAAATATGAGTCAACAGTGCGATGCTGTTGCAAAAAAAGCAAACATGATTCTGGGATGTATTAACAGGTGTGTTGTGAGCAAGACACGAGAAGTCATTCTTCTGCTCTACTCTGCGCTGGTTAGGCCTCAACTGGAGCATTGTGTCCAGTTCTGGGCACCTCATTTCAAGAAAGATGTGGAGAAATTGGAAAGGGTCCAGAGAAGAGCAACAAGAATGATTAAAGGTCTTGAGAACATGACCCATGAAGGAAAGCTGAAAGAATTGGGTTTGTTTAGTTTGGAAAAGAGAAGACTGAGAGGGGACATGATAGCAGTTTTCAGGTATCTTAAAGGGTGTCATAAAGAGGAGGAAGAAAACTTGTTCATCTTAGCCTCTAAGGATAGAACAAGAAGCAATGGGCTTAAACTGCAGCAAGGGAGGTCTAGGTTGGACATTAGGAAAAAGTTCCTAACTGTCAGGGTGGTTAAACACTGGAATAAATTGCCTAGGGAGGTTGTGGAATCTCCATCTCTGGAGATATTTAAGAGTAGGTTAGATAAATGTCTATCAGGGATGGTCTAGACAGTATTTGGTCCTGCCATGAGGGCAGGGGACTGGACTCAATGACCTCTCGAGGTCCCTTCCAGTCCTAGAATCTATGAATCTATGTTTGGTGGAGTGTCCTTGTTTGGTGAAGGGAGTTTTAAGTGTGTTAAGGTGTATATCCTGCACATTCTGTAGTATCTGAGGGCCTGGCTGTAGATAATAGATGTTTTGATGTGTTTGTAGATCTGTGAAGCTAAGATTGGTGAGACGGAAGGGTTCTTGTATATAATGGTCTGTTATTCAAGTCTCAGGATAGCTAGTGACATGTTTTGTGATGAGAGGAGGTAGCGGGCATAGTAAAGACAGTAGCGTGCACTTGAAAACAATTCACTATCTCTGCACCACATACTTGACCAGTTTGAGGGATGCAGAGGGGTGGGTCTTTGGGAGAGTTCTGAATTTGTCAATAAAAGCAGGTTTCCAAATAAGAGGATTTTTGTTTTCTTTTTTAACAGCATCCATCTCAAATATGCAAATGAACATGGTGGCTATTCATTAAGTATCATCAGCATGCTCAGCACTGGAGTTGACAATTTAGACAGTCCCTCCTGAAGAGTTTACCATCTAAATCTTCAAAACTGTCCAGAGCACTATACGGGCAGAGCCCTGAACTCAGTGCAGGATCAGGGACTATGCAAGCAACATGCTTGAGCAGAGTGCCATAGCCAATGGAAATAAACACTTGTATATTAGTATTTTATGTTGGCATCAATAGCACATCACATTGCTACTATAGGGTCTTTTGCAGCATATAGTTACCATAATCTGTGCAAGCATTAGCCTTCCTTTACACATAGCTCATGGGGGTTGGGAGGATGATAGATGCTCTCAGTAGTAACTGCTTGCAGGATTAGGACCATAATCTGTGCTGCCTGTGGGAATATTCAGATCACTTATAACAAAGTTTATAGAAGATCTATAGCATCATGGTGTGCTAGAACATTTTTGGACACCGTAATGCAGACATTACTCTGACAGAAAATGATTGTGTGGATCGACAATGAAAATACTCAGGCATTTGTCTAATGGGAGGTAAATGGATTTTACTGTCACTGAAAATAAAACCTTACCCTATAAAATTTGTCTTTGCTTTCTCATTGGTGCTTCCTTGTCTGTTTAATGGTCTAGTGTCATCATAGACTAATCATTAAGCAACTACAGTTTACAACAGACAGAGGCCTGGTCTCTGCCCCCAAGGAATTTAAAATCTAGTATATAGAGCATGTAATCTCGTGCTTTCTTACTGTGTGATGGCAAAGCAAAACTGCTCCACTTATCTATGATTTTAAAATGTGCTAGAGGTTTAAACATATTCAATTTATATTGTGATACACAGCAAGCAAAAGGCACTAGCACTGAGTGGAATTATCATGGATACATCCAGCTCAGTTCAATGCTTTATAAATAACTTTGGGGATAGGGAATATAATCACAGGTTTAAAATAGAAACAGGCTAACCTTATATAAAAATATGCAACAGTATAATAAAAAAAAATCCATCTTGGTGTTCTGTTGGTCAACTGTCTTAACAGCTGATCTCCTGGGTTTTACTATTATTACTGTGTAGATTTGTATGTTACCCATCACTACAGTACTAGAGTGCACATTATCTGGGTTAGAGTAAGAGCAAATAACATTTCCCCCAACTATAAGTACACAACCATGGACAGGACCCATTACTGGAACTCTTGCATTACATAGTTGCTTCTCCGTTATTAATCTTGTACATGTCATTTACAACATATGCAGGAAAATATTTGCTTGTTGGCGAACTCACCTCAATTCATTTGTGCAAAATGCTCACATCAGAAGTGAAGATGTAACATTTTTTTCAAATATATCCCAAAATTTCAAAAATTAATTTTAGAATCTGGGTTTTTTATTTATAAAATACAGGCTGGTTGGCATCCTCTGGGTTTAAAATTTTTTTCCACGAGAATATCTGGGAATCCAGCTTTTCTGAGAGGGCATCCCAGTCCCTCAGACACCACTCTCTGGTTGTTCAGTGCAGAGAACAATGCATTTCAGAACAACTTTGCACTCAGTGATCCCTTTTCCCCCTCAATCTCAAACACACCCAAATATAAAGTTTAAATAACTTTAATTTGGGGTGTGACTATCCAGCTAATGCCAGGAAATGTGCCATTAAGGCTGAAATTCTGTCCCTGACTCATACCCTGGTGTCTTTGTTTTCTTCCATTCTTTGACATGTTAAAAACAGTGTGTCACTTGCAATGCTGATACTCAATTTCCTGAGTTTGAGTCAGAGCCTTAATATTAATTAAAGACAGTTTTGGGGGGGGCAGGTTCTGGGCGCCATCAAAATTTCTAGAAACCTGCTTGTATTTAGTAGCATAAGAAATGTGTGGGCTACTGTTTATACCCAGCAAGCTGATACATGGGAAGTGGGCAGGGTTCTCACTGCAGAATTCTGCTCTGCATATTTCTTAAAAATCTAAAACTGAAATTTCACACAGATGAAATAGAACTCATTTTCAAACTATTTTTCTTTCTTTTGGTGGTCCAGGACTCCTTAGTGGCTAAAGAGAACATATAATAGCTTAGTTTTGAGAAAAAAGAAGAACAGGAGTACTTGTGGCACCTTAGAGACTAACAAATTTATTAGAGCATAAGCTTTCGTGGACTACAGCCCACTTCTTCGGATGCATAAATTTGTTAGTCTCTAAGGTGCCACAAGTACTCCTGTTCTTCTTTTTGCGGATACAGACTAACACGGCTGCTACTCTGAAACCTGTCATTAGTTTTGAGATACATTTACATTACCAGATAGAGGATAAAAACATCTCAATTTATATAGCATGTTTCCTCCTCAAGGTTCTTAAAGTGTTTCAGAAACTCTGCATTCACATACAGAGGAACTGCAATCCAATATTGAAACGCAGCCACTTCTGGGGTGGAAAGAAGCAATTGTTTAACAGCACACAGCAACACTACAACAGTTTAAGGCAAAGTCTCTGGGGAAGCCACATAACTCATGAATAACATATCCACAATTGCACTGTGGTAACTGACAGTTTCAGGTGCTGATCCTGCATCATGGTCCACTAGCACAGAGGTCTGTGCATTGGCATATTCTGATGAAGGAATAGGACATATCTAAAACTAAATTTATATGTGAACTGTGAAACAAGTGAAGCAGTGAGCATTAAAAGAATGACAAATTCTAACAATAAGAATCTTATTAAATAGCTGATGATGCATTAAATATTTAAATGTACAGGTATTTCAAGCCTTTGACATCAGAGGCTCTTTATTTTAATGCTGCAGAATTAGAGAGTGAAAAATACATGGATTTTTAAGGCTAGAAGGGATCATGATGATCAGGAATACTTACCTTCTCTGTTGTATGAATATGCATAGAATGCACACACTCACTTTTTCTTTGTCTATGCTGCCCCCCAAGTTTTCCCACTGTTGCACTTCCTCTGGAGGAAGCAACTGTGGGAGCACAGTACTGGTGGGAAACTGTTAGGGAAAAATATAATAGATGGCCTCTGTTTCTAATACTGTATATTTTCTCTATACGCTGTGTGGCATCCACATGATTCCCACAGCACACACTGGGACTGCAGAGCTTTGTATCTGAACTTGCTGGTGTCAGTTGTCGTCACCTCCCCCGTGTACCAATAGAGAGGTGATAGCCGTGGCCTTGAGTATTCCTTACGTTCTCCTCTCCCAGCAGAGAATGAGTGCCACAAGGTGGCAACAGCAGCAACTAGGAGATGCTGGTGATCAACCCTGACAGTCCTCAATGATGAGGTGGCATTTACTTACATTCTGCTGCCAAAGGCTCCAGCTGGCGAAAAGCAGGCGTAAAATAAATTAAGACTTTAATCTGAGGAGTACTCAATCACCTGCTCCTCTTCGCCATGTTAAGGTTCCTCCCCACCTTGTCTTTGGCAAAGATACTCAAATCATCCAGGAGTATTCTGGGATAGCTTTAGTTTACGTGGGCCAGAACCTACCTACAGATTTTAAGCAGAACACCCCCTCAAATTTCCATTTAAAGTTGAACAGCTATAAACTGGATTATAAAAAAGAAAGGGGAAGGGGAATTTTTTAAAACAAATGTTAAGAAATATAAATTATTTCCCCCAACGCGCCCAAAAAACTGTTGTATGTGGCCCAATGGTTTTATAGACAAATTTACAAAGGGCTTCTCTAATTGTTCCCAAAACAATCTGATACATCCAAACTGAGTATCCCCAAGTTTTCAACAGCTGCACCTGGTTACTGGATTGCCGTGAAAAAAGCCTTGACGACATTTTTTGCGGCAACAGGAATAACATTCCACAAAAAGAACAGGAGTACTTGTGCCACCTTAGAGACTAACAAATTTATTTGAGCACAAGTACTCCTGTTCTTTTTGCAGATACAGACTAACACGGCTGCTACTCTGAAACCATTCCACAAAAGGCATGTTACTTCTTTGTTTTCCCCTTTTAACTTGATTAACATGGAACAGAAAGTTGTAGTCTGTGCTATTCCTTTCATCATCTCTGCTTACACACGGACGCCATTCTTTACCATCAAGGATTATTTATAGGGTCTTCAAGAAATTTCAGGAATGATCATTTTAAACCAATTTATTTAGCATCTGGAGTTGTGTTTTGGATTTGAAAGGATGTGGTCAGCTTGGATTCTCGGCTATTTCAACAAAATTAGTCAATAGTTGCAGATTCTAAGTCTTGCGTTTGAATTCTGCTGGCTGTCTTTACAAGTACTACATTTTCCCTTTTTTCATCTTTCCCACGTTGCTGTGTGAAAGATACACAGTAAATAGCAAACGGACACTGAATATAAAGTGAAAATTACTGTACATAAAATGAGGACAAAAACTATTTTAAAAAGTGTGTGAGAGAGAGAGAGAGAAAGAGAGAAACAATGTGTCTCCACTCATTCAGTTAGTGTTACTTATGTGTTACTTGTAAAAAAAACAAAAACACAATTCAGACAGAAGTGTGAGATTTTTTTGAAGCCGATGGTGTCCCTTTAAGGATAGTACATGTGTAACAGGCCTTGTTCTCTATGACATTGCCCCTTGTGTAGTCATTTACACCTGTGCAAAATGGGTGTAAAATGCTACATTTCTGATTTGGTAGCATTTTGCACCTGTTTTGCACAGAGGTATGTGGCTACACAAGGCTCAAGGCAGGGTGCAATCAGGACTGAAGTGTCTCCATAACTGCAGTTAAACTGGATTAGAGCCACCATATGTACAATGGGCTGGATTTGCCTTTTGCTTACACTGGTGTAAATCGGAGTAACTCCAGTGAAATCAATGAGGTTACTCTGGTGCAAGTGAGATGAGACAAGACTCTCTGAAATTTCAATCAATTTGTAGAATTTAATACATAATTCTTCCAGGCACTACAGTGACTCTGGGTAGGATTCCTTCCTCATGTAAACAGGTATAATTCCCACTTTAGTCAATACATTTACACCAGCATAAAAACAGCTAGAGAGGAGAATCAGTCCCCTGTCTTCATTTTCCTTTTTAAGCCAGAGCATGGAGATTCAACACTAAGTTATCTCCATGTTCCACAACAAAACACACAGACTCGTAGATGCTCAAAGATCAATGTTCATTTTTTTGTAGAGGTGCAAGAACAGTTAAGCAGGCAATGAGAAGGTTTGGATAAACAAACCTTTAAAACATTGCCATTTGGGAATGTTTTTCAGCAGAATGCTGCCAGACCTGGCTGGGGGAACGCTGTGCTATAGTTGCATCTGAGATGACAAAGGAGGGCATCTTTCTATTTCATAATCGTTAACATGAGGATGTTTCTGTTTCTACCTGTAAAAAAGAAAACCCTGATCCCCGTTCACACACATGCTCAAGCGATTATGTTCTGTACATTCTCTCTCCTCTCAGCACACACATTATAGAATGTATGGGGACAAGACTGCAAGATTACTTAAATCAGATATAGCATCCTCAGGGCTAAATATACTGTATTCAATACATCCACTGTTTAAAAGGGGGGGAAAAGAAAGATGAGTTTAGTCCAGTTCTACCCTCCCATTCCTCCCAATGTGCTTTTATTAGTTTTCAGTTTATAACCTCTTCATGGCTACATATCACTCCTGCATCTTCTTTGTGGGAGCAGTTGTTTTTGCCAACGTCTGCGTGTGTGCATTCCAGCAGGTTCTTCTCCTGCCCCGTGCACTCAACATCATCAAGAAGAATCCGAAGCGAATGTCCTTCCCCAAACTCTGCTCTCTTGGTTGCCTTGACAACATAAGGGAACCCTAACTGGCGACACACCACAGCTGCCGCTTTGGAGTTCCAGAAGTCGTCACATACAGTGCCCCACTCTCCACTGATGTAAATCTCCACCCTTCCCCGGTCCCTTCCTCGTGCTTGCCTGTTCATCAGTCGCACTGCACCACTCAGGAGCTGTGGGGGAGACAGAGTGCTGGGAGGTTTGTTTTTCCTTCTCTGTCCTCTCCTTTCCCCACTCTTCCCCCCTTTCCTGGACTTCGGGGGTTTGGTTGTTGGTGTCCTGGAGGTCACCTGCACTCTATTTTGATTCCTTAGAAGGTTCAAGATTTGTTCCACCCAGTCTGGAGTAGTGGCACGGGGTGTTTCGGAAGTTGGCCTACCCCTCCTTGGGGCTTTGGTGGTGGTCCTTAATCTAGGCCGTTGGGTTGGTGTTTTCACAATCAGTTCTTATTGGGGGAAAAACAGAGGTAACAATAATGAGTCTATAAAGCTAGTACAATAGTTTAAAATGACTACATAAAAACAGTGCTAACTTATAGCTCCACTGTATTTAACTTCTCTAAGGCCTTGGCTACACTGGCAATTCACAGCGCAGCACTTGCTGGGCTCAGGGGTGTGAAAAAACACCCCCCCCCCCCCGAGCGCACCGAGTGCAGCGCTGTAAAGCGCCAGTGTAATCAGCGCCTGCAGCGCTGTACGCTCTCTCGCAGCGCTGCAAGCTATTCCCTTCGGAGAGGTGGAGTACTTGCAGCACTGCGAGAGAGCTCTCACAGCGCTGGCGGTGCGACTACACGCGGCAGCATTGTGAATCCGCGAGCGTTGCCAAGGCCTAATGGAGTTTGCTTTCTTGATCTTGTTGAGTAGTTAAACCCAACATTGCATCAGCTAAAAGTTTCCAGTGCTTTTAAGAATGTCTGGCTGCTGGAGATGACTGCACTGTTCAATGCCAGTAAATAGGACAAAAAAGGAAACATTACCAAATTTCCATGCACAGTTTACTGACAGAACTTTAATGCGTGGACACATCAAGAGTCAGACTTGCTGAAAACTTCTGGCAAGAAACAGAATTCTCTCCCTGTACCTCTTGTCCCTGCAGAAAGCATTTTTAAAAAGACATGCTTCTACTTTTGCTGTCCTCTTCATTACTAATGACTGGATCATTACCAGATTGTGAGAGCTCCAGCCTCCCCACTGTGCCAGATACTTCAGTGCGGCTGGAATCACAAACATTCACAATCAATTCTCTCTGGTAACTGGAATGTGCAAAAAGAGCCGAGTTGCCAGGACAACACATAAAACAGTGAGTTTTTTTAAAACAGCCTTGAACTGCAAAGGGCTGGACATATTTTACTGTTGCAGCTTCCTGGAATTACTGGACTTGCTTCATTCTATTTTTAAGTTAAAAATAAATATAGGCTAATCAAAGGGATAGTTGCTTTATTCAAAATAATAAATCAACCAATTAGCTCTCACAATGTTATGCATATTTGCAAAGATGTCAAAATTCTGCTGTTTAGCCTACGGACTTCCGCTCCAACCTCACTCATTATCCTTTTTAATATACAGAAGGGAAAAAGTGTCAAACACCACCCTCTCCTTAATAACCCACATTCTCGACTGGCCAAGATTTGGAGGGACTCAATTTTTGGAACATCCTCCCAGAATCCCATGTGTTGGCAGGGGGGTCCTGTTTGTAGCATGAAAAGCATTCCCTATTCTGAAAGCTCAGTTTTTGAAGACAGAAAGAAATTGGGAAAACTGACAATACAGAGAAGAGATTATTACACTCTGGAAACTTACACATTGTTGGCTTTAGGGCCTGATCTCGCAATGTACTCAGCAATTCTGGAGCTCACTAATTGATAAAGTCTATCATTATGCAATACTACATTTAGTAACAGGCAATCAGTAGGGACTGGAAGGTTTGCGTAAGCCAGAAGTTCAGCTGACTATCTGACTGAACTGAATCTTTTAAGAGCATTTTCCTCATCCTTTCCCATCCTCTAAGTAACAATGGCTCAGATCCATTCTCTCCCAATGAGCTACTTTCCAGTCCTCTAATAACAAGATTTTTCACCCCCTGGAGTGCTTCTGCCTATTCAGAGGTACTCCAAAATCCACTGTTTTCCTAGTGGAAAGCACTGTAGAATTCAAGATTCCAGGGCAGAGATGGCAACAGGCAGGGTTTAAATTCTCACAATTTCCCAGAACCTGAGGGCTTCTGCCCCGCAGCCACAGGAGGAGGCGGGGCTCAGGGCTTCTGCCCTACCGGAATATTTACCCGAGCTCTGCTCTGAACGGCTCCGGCTGAATTTAAGCCCTGGCACAGGGAATCCACGCTGCTCTTAATGAGACAGCCATATCGCTATCTACCACAGAAAGGGAAGATGGGAGGGAATAGGAAAAAGTCATGTAAGGAGGGACAGTCTAAGCTGAATGTTTAGTATGTCTATCCTAGGTACTTCTATGGCCTCCCACCACCACCACAGTATCAGAGTGCCTCACAATCTTGAATGTATTTATCCTCACAACACTGTGAGGAAGCGGAGTGCTGCTATTCCCATTTTACAGACGCGGAACTGAGGCACAGAAAGACTAAGGTGAGGTCTATACCACAAACTTAAATTGGTATAACTACGTTGCTCAAGGGTGTGAAAAATCCACATCCCAAGTGATGCCGTTATATCAACCTAACTCCCAGTGTAGACAGCACAGTGTCATAGATTCATAGATTCTAAGGCTGGAAGGGACCTCGAGAGGTCATCGAGTCCAGTCCCCTGCCCTCATGGCAGGACCAAATACTGTCTAGACCATCCCTGATAGACATTTATCTAATCTACTCTTAAATATCTCCAGAGATGGAGATCCCACTACCTCCCTAGGCAGTTTATTCCAGTGTTTAATCACCCTGACAGTTAGGAACTTTGTCCTAATGTCCAACCTAAACCTCCCTTGCTGCAGTTTAAGCCCATTGCTTCTTGTTCTATCCTTAGAGGCTAAGGTGAACAAGTTTTCTACCTCCTCCTTATGACACCCTTTTAGATACCTGAAAACTGCTATCATGTCCCCTCTCAGTCTTCTCTTTTCCAAACTAAACAAACCCAATTATTTCAGCCTTCCTTCATAGGTCATGTTCTCAAGACCTTTTAATCATTCTTGTTGCTCTTCTCTGTACCCTCTCCAATTTCTCCACATCTTTCTTGAAATGTGGTGCCCAGAACTGGACACAATACTCCAGTGCTTCTCCCGTCGACACAGCTACTATCTCTCACAGAGGTGGATTAGCTATGCCGACAGAAGAAGCTCTCCCATCAGCATAGGTAGTGTCTTCACTGAAGTGCTGCGGCGTTTTAAGTGTAGACCTGCCTTCAGTGACTTGCCCAAGGTTACACAGGAAGTCTGTAGCGCAGCAAGGAATTGAACCAGTCTCTCCTAAGTCCTAGGCTAGTGCCCCAACTATCCTTCGCTCCTTATATTAAAAAGGAGTAGGTAGAAATTAATTTTAAGGATAGACTGGGGCCGAGGCTCTGGATGATTTGCACATCCAAAAAGATAATGCCGGTTTTGAGTTTATATTTATGGATTAAAAATAAGGAGCAACAAGAATACTCACTCTCCTTTGGCACAAACTTTATGAGCCTGCTTTTCACTTTCACTGACACAGGCTCAACCCGGCATTTTCCTGGGGGTGCTCTCCTGTGAAAGAGGAACACAGACAATGCAGGATGAATTGCTTTCCAATGGTATCAGCAGCATTCTTTGTTTCCATTGCTTTTCAATGAATTTCACACTTGTGGAAAAAAGTCTATTTAAATGACCCAAATAAACTCTTACATCCCACCTCACAAAATCCTATTCACTCTGTATAACAGAGAGCTCAAATATTCACAAGCATGTGCAATATTTTGATAGCATTTTCTTTATCATTGCTGGATCCATCAAAGTACAAATCATTGATGGGTTCAAGCAATACAGAAAGATATGAATCAAATTGAACAGTAAAAAGCATAAAGCTACACAATGTTTGTTAGATAGCTGAAATGAATGTCATGTTCACATGCAAGTTTCCAAGCCATCTCCATAGAAACAAGATGGCATGCAATCATTTATATATTTAAAACAAAAATACACTTCACTTTGGACCACAATTCACACAATAGAAAATGGAAAATAAAAGGTATCTGGAATTTGTTACTGACAGCAAGTTAACAGTTTAAACGGCATCATAGATGCAATTCACTTCAAATTAGATTTTTACATTCAGAGTCCCTTTTAAAGAAACACTCTCCTAAAATGCTACATTCATTTGACTCAAGCTTGTTTGCTGTGGCAGCGTCCCTCACTTTTGAGAAGTTACACCCAGTACATAGCCACTTTTTCCTCTGATATTTGGTTTGTTATTTTCAGGGCTTCTGAGGATTTTCAAAGCAGTGCAACAGTTGGATAATGCAGTCTGACTATTTGCATGCACACATGCAGCAAATAATCCCTATATAATTAGAGTCGTTTGCATCTGCTGTGTCTGGAAAGAAGACTGTAGTAGCCAGACATGAAGAATAGCTCTCTCGCTTATTGACTTGTGGATACTATACTTTTGTAAGCCCGTATATAAATCTTTATTTTCCCACTGTTAAGCTCTATAATGAGTACTACTAAGGAGACCTTCATTTATAACTTATAGATTGCCTGTTGAGTTCTGTTTTTCAAAATTTTAAATGTTTCTATGTGGTTTGATACTAATAAGCACTGTACTTTGTACCATGGAAACGGCAAGCATCTTTTTAATACATTCTGTGGCATGCAGGAAATATTCTAAATTGTTTCAGTTGATGGGCAATAATACGATCTAAAAAGTACTAGTCTGCAAAGGAGTCAGAGAAAAAAAGAGAAGGGTGAAGTTCTGGAATTCAGAAACTACCAATATACAATCAGAAAGTAGAGAGATATTCTCTGGAAATATGGAGTTTTCCCAGGCAGACTTGAAAAAGATGCTCAGAGAGCTGATGCCCAAATTTAGTTTATTTTAAATAAACACACGTCTTAAAAAGCCCACAGGGCACATTTATCTGAAGGCATTATTTGGTCCTTTAATAGTCATGTTTTAAGTAAATTAAAATCTATAAATCCTCCCGAAGATTCTCCTACATTGTTAATGTCCCAGATACAACAACTTCGTGCAATAACATAAGATCCCGAAAGTGAAGCCCTAGTCTTCATGCCACTGTCCAAGCTAGTTCCACCATTACACCAAAAGCATAAATGGCAAAAAGTAAATTCAGTTTTTATTTTATTTTTTCTGTTTTAGTTATAGAAAGTGGTGGTGCTAATATCAGGCTGGGCTGCGCCCTTTAATTCACATAGAGAGGCCCCTCTGTGGACATGGATCTCGCACCTCCCCTGCAGAAGGTGTCGGCCAGCTGCAGAAGGCGCTCTGTGGAGGTGGGCTTTGTGCAGGAGGGAACAGGGAGTAGATGGGCCTGTCGGGAACGTATCAGCCACCTTGACAAAGGCAGCATCAGTTTGGGCAGAAGTCGTGAGGCTCCATTGTCCCCTAATACAGCAGCCTCTGAGAGACTCGAGTCCCACAAAACCAGCTGCCTGCTTTTCAAGCTGACACTGAATAACCCTCACACCCAGGTAAGGTATACAACCCCCTTCAAAGCAAATCCATGGATCACCCACCAATACAGACTTCAACTCTGTGGAAACCCCGAGCATCCACTAGGAAGCTTGCTCACAACTCTCTAATATGAAGCCAGTCCCTGTTTACACTGGTTTACTCTTTAACAAGGGACCAAGGTGAAACAAGAGCAATTTATTTCAGCCATAACCATCAATCACATTTGAACCCAGGTCCACTGAACCAAAATGTAGATTTTGTAACAAGAGCATTTCTTACCGTGAGGTGTCTACTATTTTGTAAACTACTCCATTGGGAGCAGTGGCACTTGGTACTCCAGTAGACATGAAGTAAAGTTCTCCTTAGAAAAACAAGTAAGAATTACTGTCTGGGAAGAGAAACCTGTCATGAAACCTATGCATCCAATCGAAAAAACTGAATATAAAATACAACAAACAGACAGACAATGGGCTACGTACCAAGAATTATTCTGTGAAAATATTAAAATAATTGGAGAAAATAGATTTTTATGAGGACGAATTTGATCAAATAAATTAGTTACAGATTATTCATACAGCTCTACCTGACAGAGAGAATTTTATGTCAAAACTCACTGATTTCCTTCACACACACTTCATTCACCAGCCTGCCTGCTGGAAAGGCTACACTTTGGGTTCCTCACCCCTGCCTCACAGTGACTGGCTTCAGGCCTGCTGCTGAGGATATTCTCTGGGTTACCCATCCCCAAAGTGCAGAGAGAAGGGTAGAGAGAAACAGGCACAGACCTGCTGGTTGGGAAAAGCCTTGACCTGCCAGACCCCCTAAAGTACCTCCTATGCATGCAGTGAAGAGGAGAAGGGGAAGCAGCAGCAGGAGAGTTGAGATCAAAGAAATCATGGGTGTGGGTGGGAATCAAGGAGAAACCTTGTGTGCTGAGGTCTTTACTCTGATTTTGCTTGGGTATAATCCCAACTGCATAGGGAGCCTCAAGATTTGCTCCTGGATTTTAATCAAATTTTGCCATGACTCATCAATAATTTTTCCAGACATTTAACCTGAAAATAGTCACTGCCCTACTAATGAGGTTAACTGTGCACAGGCCCAAGCACATAACCTGACTTTTATGCATGCAGAACATACCCACCCATACATTAGCACCAGAGAGCTGATTTGGGACCTTCCTTCAAATTTTATGCAAATGCCACAAGTACACCAAAAAAAACTGTGGTTTGCCATTGCACAGGAGCCTATTTCCCACTCGTCAAAGTAGTAATCCTGAAAACAAGCATTTTAGTAAGGGAAGGCCCACTCAAATAACTGACTGATAAAGTCATAAACAAACATCTCCGGACAGCAAAGGGCCCAAGAGAAGATTATACCCTGAACTCAGTAGAGGAAAATATTAATTTAGTGATACCTTTTCTTTCCATTATACTGAAATGAATACATAGGAAGAACTAAACCTGTTAACAGATTACAAACCTGATACTCCATTGCACCTTGTACAGTCACTTATTCCAGTGCAATGTAAGTGTAAAAAGCTACAGAATGGTGGTATTTTATATCCACTTTGCACTCCACTGGGTACGTCCCCATTGTGTTTTAAAAAACCTACAGTCTTGGGTTTGCGCGGTGGTGCTAAAAACAGCAGTGTAGATGTTGTGGTTTGGGTTGGAGTGCTGGCTCTGAAGCCTAGGGAGGGAATAGGCTAATTATGTCAATAAAGGGTTTTATTTTTAAATATAAAAAAAGGGGGAAAATTGTACATTCAGTTTTCAATTGCATCCAGCCTGCATTAATACCAAACATTGTCTACTCAACTGTCCAGGAACAACAAAGAGTTATAAAAACATACCTCAGGGATTGTGGCAGGAGTCATTGTGATCAGAAGCCAACAAGACTTACATTACAATGGCTAAGAGCACAAACTCCTAAATTTCAATGTAGTGCATGCTGCTGCTTAGCAACCATGCTAAACATTTGTGGAGTGACTCTAATTGGTCTACTGCTATGAATTGTACAGTGTGCTTATCCTTACTTCAGTCCCACATAATTAACAATATGAATGTACTAACAGTTGACCAATGTCAAGTTTCCCCTTCAGATCCTCTTCCGCCCCCGTTTCATATAATAGGAAATCACTCTTGTAACATACAAAGCCAGTAGCTTATCCTGAAGCCTTTCCACAAATAAAATCATTTAAAAGCGAGACCTGCTACCTGAGCAAAACTCTCATCGACTCCAATGGAAGTTTTGCCAGAGTATGAACCTAAAAGCAAAGATACATTGTTTGCAATTCACACATTGCAAGATATTAAAACAGGGTACAACTTCCATTCTGTTTCGCTCCGAAAGGAGATTTACAATATTCAAGGCCGGTATGAGCAGGTTTCACTCTCACCGCTCATTGTGTCTAATTTTCTGTCAGCCATTTATAGTGTCCAGTCCAGATCCCTAAATGAGCCAAAAGCATAAACGTGTTGTATCACATACCAGACTCCTTCCATTTTTACCATCAACCTGGTGGACACCCAGTTGCATCTACACTGCAATTAAAAAAAAAAAACCTTGGCATTGAATCTCAGAGCCTGGGTTAATTGATTCGAGCTTGCAGGGCTTGGGCTGTGGGGCTAAAAACAGCATTGTAGACATTTAGGCTTGGTCTTTAGCCCAGGCTCTGAGAACTTTCTCCCTCATGGGATTTCAGAGCCCAGGCTCCAGCCTGAGCCCAAACATCTACACTGCACCTTTTAGCCCTGCTGCCCACGCATCATGAGTCTGAGTCGGCCCCAAACCATGCTGTGGTTCTTTTCCTGCAGCGTAGATGTACTCCCATACATTTCCTCTGGCTTTTTCAAATTGGAGATTAAGGTTCCCTCTAAGTGATGTTTTAATGTATTTGTCCCCAGGCATTTGCTCCCCTCCAAATGACAATGGGGCAGATGGTAATGCAAATGGACCTACAGTAAAAATAAATACATTAATAGGCAAGCAACCCTCTCCCAAAACTGCTGATGGGCTCATCATTGCATGATACACTGGCCATTTAAGGAATAGTACACTGTCTGAAAAGCATGACAATTGCTTTTTTGTTTTTGGTATCTGCGAGAACTTGGGAGTCCATTTTTTCAATGTTTGGGCACACTCTGGATCTTACCTGAGCTACCCTCCAGAATGCGTGCTTCTTAACCTAAAAAGGTATTCTCATTCCACGGTGTTTTGCTCTGAAGATAAAATACAACCGCACTGTTCAGTGTAATACTATATGATTACCTGCCTCATCTTCAGCAAAAGAGATGATGTACTGATAATAATTATTGATAAGCCCAGGGAACATGCAAGTTTGTCCTGTTCCCATGCAAATTTCAGTGTACTGCCATTCTCCAGTAGAACGCTTCTCTTTCAATGACATTAAACGTCTGTGAGACAAAAAATAACTTGCATCAGGCAACTGGGACAGATACTTTTGATCTAATAGTACCAAATGGGATAATTAAAAGAGTGCCCAATCCTATGACGGATGTCTGCTCTCCACTCACATTAGATTCAATAGAAATGAAAGGGGATGAACATTTAATAGGACCAGAAGCATTAAGATACATAGGTACAGACTCTCACGGGTATTTAGGTGCCTAACTCCCATTAATTTCAATGAGCAACTGGACTTACCCATTCATAAAATCACCAAATATGTACAGCCCATTCAGGTTTGGAGACTCACAACCCCGATAGACATAGCCTCCTGTAACAGATTTCCCCATTTTGTGTGGATAAGCATAAATTGGAAGCACATCATCTGTAGAGGGGAGAAGATATTGTGTCTTGCCTTGTTTTAAGTAGGATACAGAATAGCTTTTCTATCAATAAAATGGTATATAGTTACTAGACAGGAACGTGTACTATCAAGTTCCCATCCAGCTTCTTGTTCCAAGCTAAATCAACTACTGAATGGGGAGTCAAATTTATTTTTATTACACTTTGGCCTTTTGGGTCTCTTCTCCCAAATGGCTGTGATAACTAGGGGCTCCTTACTAAGAAACTGACCCAGTACTTAAATTATTTTGTACACTTAGCGGTGGACCTAAGGGCTCTATGATTAGCTCCATGCGGTCATGGAAGATGCCTAGCTGTATCTCTGAGCCTTGTCTCTCCCCTCTAGAACAGGGCTGCAAGCATGAAAGAAACGGCATATTCACAACCCTGTCAGAGGGAAACTCTCATGTCACTCTGAAGCAGAGGAACTTAACCTTGAAGAGCCACAAAATAATTGCGGTGAGACATCCTGATGGTGTTGCCATATTTGATGCAAAATCTTCATGAAATCACCACAAAACATCGCCAGGGCAGGGAGTCATTTTGTGGCTCTCTAGGGCTCCATCTTAAAAGTTTCCTCCCTCTCCCCTGAATATAGGGACAGAGGGCACATGTATATGGGGGCAAGAGGTCATGCATTTCTCCTCTTTATCCCTCTTCTCCCTCACAGCAGCTAGGAAATTGGAGAAGGGAAATGCATTTCTCTCCCCATCCTGTTTTCCCCACACTTATTTGCTGGGAATCCAAAGGGCTCAGCATTCTCCTGCAGTCTCTCAGCGAGTACTCCCGCGACTGGCTCTGGGAGAGCCTTGAATGGCAGCTTGACACTCAACCCGCTGCTCTAGAGCCTCATCTCTCTGAAGCGACCACTGTAGCTGAGCTAGAATGGGCACTGATGAGATCTGAAGGGAATCCTAGGCAGCCCTCTTCTGTCAACAAATGTAACTCTCTGCCTTGGGAAGATGACGAAGGCCAGATGGGAAATCCCTTGTTGAGGACAAGAAAATTAATGAGCTGTTTCCATAAAGAAAGCAGTTTACACAACATAACACTGGACCGGATCCTGAGAGCTGCCAAGCCCTTCCCACTCCCCTTAACTATATGGTGCATTCATGTATTGTAAGGGTCAGGGCAGATGGGAAGCTATGCTGTATCATTTTTATATATCCATCTAAAGTAGTTACTTCTGACAACTCAATTTTTTTTATTTTAAAGAATCTATGAAAGCATCAGAAACTGTTCTGAACCTACCGGGTCACTGATAAAGAGGTTCCCATTAAAGTAGCTTAAGTAACTGACACACAGAAAGGCATTAAAAGGACACTTAAAAGGCTATTTTTTTCAGTGGCAGAAGGAAGAGAATTCAGACTTAAAATGTGCCATGTGCCTTCCAACCCATTAACCCACATTTTATAGCTCTTAACGTCCTTTCCCATGTACCAATTTCCTTATATTTAAATTAATAGGAAGATGATATTTATATGGCAAAAAGAAAAAAGTAGGGTGCTGAACAACATGAAAACACAATGGGCCAGATGCTTGGCTGGTGTAAAGTGGTGTCACTCCATTGGCTGCAGTGAAGCTATGCCAATTTACCCCCACTGAAGCTGTGGCCCAAAATCCAGACACATTTATGACATGGCGTGCCCTGAGATTTACTATGTTGACCAAACTGTAGCAGACAGCATGTGTACTGAGCCCAAGTGTTAAAAATAAAAAGTTAAGAGTGTTTTCCTTTTGGGATTAAAAAAAATAAATCACCACACTGCATACAGTAGCTTTTTAAAAGCTGGCAGAGTGACCAATCCATGTAGGGGAATAATAGCTTGAAGAATCTCTCTTTATGAAGCTAAACCATTTATAAGTTATGGAGATAAATAAGTAAAATGTTAATATCTCAGGGGCAAGGTGTTGGATAAAGCAAATAGCTCTGACTTCCACAGACTTGCATATAAGTGTTATTTATGTAGCAAAAATGAAAATTATCCCTCGTGCATATTTGTCCAAATCACAGAACCACCATGAAAACTTGGCACAGTTTGGTATAATTAGCAGCACATTTGGCTAAGAAGTGGAATAGCCAGGGCATTAAAGTTCAGTTCATTTTTCTCGTAACTCAGAAATGGCAAACGTTTTTAACGTAACTTCTCAAGTCAGCTTGCTCCCAGGATGAGGCTGTATATGCCAAGTTTAAACCCAAAAATACATGTTTGCAACTGCACAATCAACCTGTGAAAGCAGAAGTCAATAATGGAAGTGCAGGCACCACCCAATCTCAAGATCATTTATTTAGAGTGTATAATTACCTAGTGAGGAATTGGTGCAAAGTTTCTTATCATAACAGCTGAATCCTTCCCTTGCTCTCCAGCCATAATTTTTTCCTTTCTCTATAATGTCAACTTCTTCAAATTTATTCTGTCCTACATCTCCGCAGAAAAGTCGCCCTTTCCCTTCCTTTGTGTGGGGTTCGCCCCTATCGAAAGAGCAGCGCCACATATTTCTCACCCCGTATGCATAGACTTCAGGTCGAGCTTTTGGGTCACTAACAAAAGGGTTGTCTGGAGGGATTCTATAAAGAGGCCCACGGTCATTATTATCCACATTGATCCGTAACACCTTGCCTAGCAATGTTGATCTGTATTTGTGAGAGAGAGAGAGAGGGGAAAAGACAGCACTCTCTTAAACACATATTCTTAACCAAAGATAAGTTGTTTTTTTAAAATGCATTCTAAGATTTCATAATTTCTATTTCAGAAAACAAGTTTTTCAGTGCATCAAAAATTAATGTAGTTGAAGTTTATGGGAGCCAATCTACGCAGTTTAAAGTAAGCTAGAACTTTGCCAAGGGCTTTAATGAGGGCAGGATTTAGTCTTACATACAAAAGAAAAACTGATTTAAATAAAAAATTAAGGCCCTGATTCTGCAAACATTCACACATTTCACTTTAAGCATCTGAGGCGATCTATAGACCTCAGTGTGACTGCTATGGGAGAATGGGAGAAAAGTTAAATTGGCAGGTTAGCATTTGCAGGACTGCAGCCTAAGTGAATTTATTGCTCATGAAAAATGCCAGATGGACGGAAGCCCTCTATTTATCCCCAGAATAGGTGGCGGCAGCAGTGCAAGCTTCCTCGCCACGATCCAGCAGTGAAGATTAATGGGATCACCTCCCAGGGTGAGGGCAGTTTCCTTGCCCAATCAGACACTGGCCTCTTTGCTGCCAACAAGGGTTTCAGTTGTGGTAGAACTTTTTGTTATCTGGATATTTGTACTTAAGCAACTGGACCAAGACCATCTATCTCATTTTGCATGGGCCACTGAACAGCCTTCATATAGTAATGACTTTTTGGGACTACCAACGTGGCAGATTAAAACTGGTGTCTTGGAAGTGAAAAGTTCTATAGTCCCCATCTAGATCCCAGAAAACTGGCCTCAGTTCAGCATATTGTGGCTAAAAATTGGGTTTGTGTTTCAGATTTTAATAGTTCTTTAAAAAACACATTCGTTACTGTTGTAATGTAAATTAGCATAATAACAATACTTAATATGCAAAGAAAGGGTTGCAGTAACAAAGCTTCCTATATAGTAACAAGATTTATGATAGCACTTGGTTCATTATGGCAACTATGCTACATACTGAAAGTGTAACGAAAATGAAATGCAGAACATAGTCAGCAGCTAATTTCCAAATGTAAGTATTGTGGGCGTTTGTTCAGCATTGCAAAATTGCATAATCTATATTAGGGAAGAGCTTCGTTCTGAATTATTTATTTTTAAATGAAGACATTTTGGTTTAATGGAAACATGGTCTAATGGATAAGCCACAGGACTTGGAGTCAACATATCTAGGTTTTAATGCATTATAGCATGAAATTAAAACCAAAGGCATTTTCTATAATTCCGGTAATTTTTACCTTCAAAAGACAAGAATACTGCTTTAATGTCTGTCAAGGAAACTGGAATTAGATATTTAAGGAAACAAACATAACTAGAAAAATACAAAAAGAATAGGAGTACTTGTGGCACCTTAGAAACTAACAAATTTATTTGCGCATAAGCTTTTGTGGGCTACAGTCCACTTCATCGGATGCATGTAGTGGAAAATACAGTAGGAATATATATATATATATATATACATACACACACACACACACAGAACATGAAACAATGGGTGTTACCATACACACTATAAGGAGAGTGATCAGTGAAGGTGAGCTTTTATCAGCAGGAGAGAAAAAGAACTGTTTGTAGTGGTAATGAAAATGGCCCATTTCCAGCAATTGACAAGGAGATATGAGGAACTGTAGGGGGGGAGGGGGAATAAGCATGGGGAAATAGTTTTACTTTGTGTAATGGCCCATCCACTCCGTCTTTATTCAAGCCTAATTTAATGGTGTCCAATTTGCAAATTAATTCCAATTCAGCAGTCTCTCGTTGGAGTCTGTTTTTGAAGTTTTTTTGTTGTAATATTGCGACTTTTAGGTCTGTAATCGATTGGCCAGGGAGACTGAAGTGTTCTGCAACTGGTTTTTGAATGTTATAATTCTTGACGTCTGATTTGTGTCCATTTATTCTTTTGCGTAGAGACCGTCTGGTTTGGCCAATGTACATGGCAAAGGGGCATTGCTGGCACATGATGGCATATATCACATTGGTAGATGTGCAGGTGAACGAGCCTCTGATAGTGTGGCTGATGTTATTAGGTCCTATGATGATATCCCCTGAATAGATATGTGGACAGAGTTGGCAATGGGCTTTGTTGCAAGGATAGGTTCCTGGGTTAGTGTTTTTGTTGTGTGGTGTGTGGTTGCTGGTGAGTATTTGCTTCAGGTTTGGGGGCTATCTGTAAGCAAGGACTGGCCTGTCTCTCAAGATCTGTGAGAGTGATGGATTGTCCTTCAGGATAGGTTGTAGATCCTTAATGATGCGCTGGAGGGGTTTTAGTTGGGGGCTGAAGGTGATGGGTAGTGGCATTCTGTTACTTTCTTTGTTGGGCCTGTCCTGTAGTAGGTGCCTTCTGGGTACTCTTCTGGCTCTGTCAATCTGTTTTTTCACTTCAGCTGGTGGGTAATGTAGTTGTAAGAATGCTTGATAGAGATCTTGTAGGCGTTTGTCTTTGTCTGAGGGGTTGGAGCAAATGCGATTATATCGTAGAGCTTGGCTGCAGTGTAGACAATGGATCGAGTGGTGTGGTCTGGATGAAAGCTGGAGGCATGTAGGTCAGTATAGCGGTCAGTAGGTTTCCAGTATAGGGTGGTGTTTATGTGGCCATCGTTTATTAGTACTGTAGTGTCCAGGAAGTGGATCTCTTGTGTGGACTGGTCCAGGCTGAGGTTGATGGTGGGGTGAAAATTGTTGAAATCATGATGGAATTCCTCAAGGGCTTCTTTTCCATGGATCCAGATGATGAAGATGTCATCACTGTAGCGCAAGTAGAGTAGGGGCGTTAGGGGACGAGAGCTGAGGAAGTGTTGTTCTAAGTCAGCCATAAAAATGTTGGCATACTGTGGGGCCATGCAGGTACCCATAGCAGTGCCACTGATTTGAAAGTACACATTGTCCCCAAATGTGAAATAGTTATGGGTGAGGACAAAGTTACAAAGTTCAGCCACCAGGTTTGCTGTGACATTATCGGGGATACTGTTCCTGATGGCTTGTAGTCCATCTTTGTGTGGAATACTGGTGTAGAGGGCTTCTACATCCATAGTGGCTAGGATGGTGTTTTCAGGAAGATCACTAATGGATTGTAGTTTCCTCAGGAAGTCAGTGGTGTCTCGAAGATAGCTAGGAGTGCTGGTAGCGTAGGGCCTGAGGAGGGAGTCTACATAGCCAGACAATCCTGCTGTCAGGGTGCCAAAGCCTGAGATGATGGGGCATCCAGGATTTCCAGGTTTATGGATCTTGGGTAGCAGACAGAATACCCCTGCTCATTTCCCCCCTCCCACTACAGTTCCTCATCTCCAGAGGGGTGAAATATTGGAACGGAACTTCCGAGGGAAACGGTGGGGGCGAGGGACCTGTCTGGTTTTAAGATTAAATTAGATAAGTTTATGGAGGGAATGGTTTAATGGTAAAACATATTAGCTGAGGAATACCGAGCAATAGCAGGTAAATAGTATAATGGCTAACAAGGGTCAGGCTGGAGACTCTTGCCTACATGCTCGGGGTCTTACTGATCGCCATATTTGGGGTCGGGAAGGAATTTTCCTCCAGGGTAGATTGGCTGAGGCCCTGGAGGTTTTTCGCCTTCCTCCTCAGCATGGGGCAGGGATCGCTAGCAGGAGGGTTCTCTGCCAATTGAAGTCAACAAGACACAGGATTTGGGGACTTCATCAGCAGAGTCAAGGGAAGGGTAGGGACGGTTTTGTGTCCTGCAGCATGCAGGGGGTCAGACCAGATGATCATAATGGTCCCTTCTGACCTTAAAGTCTATGAGTCTATCTCCTTGTCAACTGCCGGAAATGGGACATTTTCATTACCACTACAAACAGTTCTTTTTCTCTCCTGCTGATAAAAGCTCACCTTCACTGATCACTCTCCTTATAGTGTGTATGGTAACACCCATTGTTTCATGTTCTCTCTGTGTGTGTGTGTGTATATATATCTTCCTACTGTAATTTCCACTATATGCATCCGATGAAGTGAGCTGTAGCCCACGAAAGCTTATGCTCAAATAAATTTGTTAGTCTCTAAGGTGCCACAAGGACTCCTGTTCTTTTTGAGGATACAGACTAACACGGCTGCTACTTTGAAACCTAGAAAAATACAGTTCCTCTCCCCGTGGCTTATCTCTTTTACTTTCCCCCTCCCCGCCCCCAACACACAAAGTTACACACAGACTTAGAGGCTCATACTTGTTTTGAGCATTTCCAAACGTCCCAAAAGGATCGCCAGCCATGCCTCCATCCCCAGTAAATATGTAAAGATAACCATCATATCCAAAGAGTAGCTCTCCTCCATTGTGATTGGAAGCTGGCTCTTCTACCTCCAGAATTATCCTGATCATAAACAGGAATGAAGCATTATCAATATTGGGTAAGTTATAATCAAAAGGCGCAGTAGCACAATAGCCTAAGTTCAGCATTTGAGACATGAAACTGTATGCGGACCAGGAAAAACACAAATCTTCCTCCAGACCCTGGTTATAGAATTTTGCTTTGTCCTCGCTCTAGAGAAATCAGAGATGTTTCTTTTACATGCTACACACAGTGGGCCAGCTTTTGATTTCAGACACACAGTTTTTTGAGCCATATAGTGTTGTGCACTAGTCATCTGGAATCCCAAATGGTGCAACAGGGCAGACAGTTGATTTTATTATTTTAGATAAATTCACATTTTGAATTATATGGAACCATCACATTGTACAGTAAGGAACCTGTGTAACCATGTGACCTTATTTTTTTTTTGTTACCCCTGTCCTCCCCCTCTTCGTGCCTTTTGTTTGTTGCTTCTCGTTTCCAATCAGACTGTAAGCTATAAGGTGTAGGACCGAGGTCTACTTCTGCATTTGCACAGCGCTCGGCACAATGTGGCTACAATTCTGACTGGAGCGTTCAGAGCTACTTCTTTACAAATATTAAATAATAACAACAATAAAACTCAAGGCTTGAGGCACAAATGATTAAGGAGAATTACAGATGCATATTTCACTTGCTCCTGGAATCTGTAAATTACTGAACCACAAACTTAAATGATTTTTAAAGGGACATCCTTAACATATTCACACTTTGTCAACACAAGTATTCTGATTATTGTTCAAAACAACACCTAACATTTTTGTTAACTGAAAGAAATTTGAGGAAAGAAATCTGTTTTCAGCTTGTTTACTTCGTGCATTTGGCATCACTAAGTATAGCAAACAATTCAATATAAGAAAACATGATAAAAAAATACACATTCTGGCATTGTGATTCGGGGCAAGTGTAACACTTGAAATGTATTTTACTTTCTTATTTAAAAAAAAACTATATTTCAAGTTGACAGTCTCTAATATCTGTAAAAATAATTGATCAGATAACAACAAATTGCAATACGTTGCATTAATGTTGTTCCCTCTCCTTCTGAAAGATCCTAAAGCGCACTGTAAACAGATAAACTAGCCTCGTAAGGATCAATTCATCCACCACTAAACTTCATCACCTCTAGAATGGTGTAGCTGTTCAACAGCAGATCAAAACACTACCCACGTGTAAAAGTGAATAAGGATACTGTAAGCAATAGAAACCTGCTTTCTGTTCAGCTGCTCCCAAGGCAAAGGGATTTTTCAGTGCAGCAAGACAAACTGAGTTATTAATAAACCTGAAGGCAAACAGAATATATACATTCTCACTCTTAATGCTAATGGAACCCCACGCAGGGTTACAGGCCTGACTATCCATCTCTGGACAATATTCACAGTGAAGTCAATGGAAGCCTTGCCAAAGTAAGGACAGCAGGACCAGGGTTTGCTTTTTTCAGGTTGCAGCATGAATCTATTTTTGTAATGAACATTGCAGAAGTTATGGAAGAGGTTACAAACTTAGAGCCTGATGGGTCTTCATTCAACAGCACAGCATGAAAGTAAACGTTTGCAGGTTTAGGCCGCTGATTCATTTCTCAAGGCTCTTCTCTTGTCCACATCTAAATTCCTTTTAAAGACTCACTTCTGCCATTCTGCCTAAAGGGAACTAAGCTGACATACATAAACTGTCGTTCCTCTTCCCCTAGCCTCTGTCTGTCACTAGATTGTGACTTCTTTGGAGCAAGGATCCTCATTCTTGAGTGTTTGGAAAGTACCTAACACATTGTGCGTGCTAGCATAAAGATATTAAAATGAATAATATTCAGTGCTCTCATAAAACTGTAATTTTATGGTCCTACCCCAGATTATAAACTTCATAAATCAGTCCTGCTTTGTCCTACATGCAAAACTTCAATTATCTTTGCACTGTAGGTGGAGAGCAACAGCAGAATCAGATTAGCTAACTCAGAATCTGTAAAACATTTTTAATAAGAAAAATATAGTTATGCTTAAAAATAGTGCAGTTAATATGTTTGGCCTGTGCCTTAATTCCGTATATTAAGCAATGAAACATCAACATTTATGAAACCAAAACCTTACACTGTCTTCAGGGATGCCTTGTTTTAGAAGAATAGGATGCTCCAATTCACTGTAATGCAAACTTTTAAAATGCATAAGATTATTACATGCAAAATGTATTCTTTTTAAATAATACTCTATGCACTTCACACATTTCATAATTTACTGTGCATATTTTGGTTTGGCATATATAGTAATTAGAATTATCTTATATAGTGTCTCATATAAATGTATCTCAGGATGTTGCATAATTATTACACATTTCTATCTAGCTAAGGTATTTATAGGGTCCCCCATTACCATGGTATCTGGGGACCTCATAATATTTAATTAATTTATGCTCATAACACCCTGTGAGATAGAAATGTGGTATTAATTCCCATTTTACAGATGGGAAACTGAGGCACAGAGCGGCTAAGTGATTTGTCCAAGGTCACACAGGAAGTCAGTGGAGAGCAGGGACCTGAGCTCTCCCAAGCCCTAAACTAGTACCCCTGAACCATCCTTTCTCTGAATTTTGTGCCTATAAGAGTAATAAATAACAACAGATACTATAGCTGCAGAATTATACAACACTTCAGGGTAGCTGAAGAAGATACTGAAAGGAACTGAGAAGAGAGAACAGGTAGATTTTAGGAGGACATTTTAAAAGAGATGAATAGTCAAAACAGACACAGTCAAAACAGAGCTATAGAGAGGCTGTCTATGAGGGCAATAGCACAGGAGAAAGCCCTTTCATATTAATGTGTGTGAGACTGTGGGGAGGGAAGGAAAGGAAGTGTATGATAGATGAGCATATGAAGTGGCAAGTAAGATGGTTTTCAGAGCCTCTGCTTTAAGAGTGATGAATTAAAATATTATTTTCTAATAACTTTAAGTGTGCTGAGTTGATGAGCCCAAAATGTGCTCATAACAGTGTGATTATAGGAAGAGCATGGCAAATTCAAATAAATGCAACTGTATTTATTTAATTCCAAAAGATACACATTTATTTGAATGCACACACCGTAGGAATGCACCATCACTTAGCTAAGCATACTGGGCCAAATTAATCTTTGGTGTAACATCGCTGACCTCATTTATATTGACTTCAATGACATTCCAGTAGGGATGAACTTGACTCACACAGCGCAGAAGTATACTTGTGGTCAAGGTTTTTCTCTCTCCTTTTTCTTTCTTACACAGCAGTCAAACCAAGGAAATTAAATGCAAAAAACTTTATGCAACATTATAGTTAAATCTTTAGATATTCAACAGTTAGGAAATGCAAATGTTTTATTCCAGGGCAACTGTAATTCATCCACATTGAACATGTATCTTTTATACCTTAATACATACCTGTGCAAAATGAAGCAGGTACAATTACTCTTGGGGAAAGGGTTTTGAATTTTCTGACCTTTGTACATTAAAATCAAATCTCAATTATGAATTAATGTCCTTTCCCCCCTTTAAAGTTACAGTATAAATAGACTAGGACTTACTTCATATAAAATTAGAACAAAAGAGCAATATTAAGCCAAATTAATCTTGTTTATTGTGTTAGCAGGCCTTTAAAAATGCATGAAATTTTCTTTGAAATCTTAAATAAATTTGACAGATAAATGTGTATACAATACCTTTCAGAACTATGGTCCAAAGTATTCATGTCATCAGGAGAAATTCTGAACTCACTTATTCGGATTCTCTCTTCAAAATGAACTTCAACTGAATAGTAGACATACACTTTACCATTAAATTTGAATTTAGGATGGAAGACAATACCTAAAAAACCTCTCTCGTCTCCTTCCCAAGGTGAGGTAAGTACTGCTTCACTGATATTCAGAAATGGCTTTTCCAGCCTTGACCGATCTGGGAGGTAGGTCCAAACTAAACCAACTTGTTCGGCAATGAAAAATCTGTGAGTTCCATCATTTGCATGTACCATAGCAACAGGATTCCGCAGACCATTAGCTACCTCTAATAGGCACAACTGGAGACAGCCCTCTGAGTCAGCAGTCACTAACCCAAGGTTTTGATTAAGATTCTGATTTACCAGCAGGCGAGGGAAACAATAGTCCACATCATCAAGTGACACATAGCGGCAGAACTTTGCCATATTGTTTTCCAGGGCTAATAATTCTTTGTCCATAGAGAGATAGCGAAACATGGACCTGCATTTTTGCCACATCTGCTCACAGTATTCTTGGCAAAGTCCTGCCACTGTCCGCAAGGGAGTGGAAGGATCCTCAGCATCATACAAGTGAGCAGCATAGGGGGAGCATTCCTACAGAAAGAGAGGAAACCTCAGTCACTTCAAAATGTGGCTGAAAAAATGTCACCAAAATAAGAAAATTCACCTTATCACAACAACAACATGCATGTGACTCACTGTGCAAATATATTTACATACGTAAAGATCTCAGACCTCTGAAAATGATTCATCCCAACAATTGAGGTAATAACCTTAAGTACAGATGGTGGGAGCCAGGTTTCAATGAGAGTTCCCAAATGTGGATTCAGGTATTCAAGCCTGAGTACCAACAGATAAAAACTGGACCCAGGCTCATGGGTATGCTTAATGTACATCACACCAATGTCCTAACAGAGGAAAAGTGAAGTTTTGTGTTACAGGCTCTAGTATCCAAGGATAGAGAGCCACCATTGCTTTACTCCAGCTTAATGCTGGAGCACCGGCATTGAAATCAGGGAGTTACACCTGTAACTATAAAACTAGACCAATACTGAAGAATCAGGTCCCAAAATTTCCACATTGAAAGAAGCAGCAACTGAACCATAGCTTTCTATAGCTTCTATTCCTCTTCAACTGATAAAGGCACTGCTGTGACAGCAACATAGAGTGAGGGCCACAGATCTGTGAACACAAACTACATTTGATTACCCAACTACCTAACTAGCGAGTGGAAATGCACCTTGAGACCATTAAACTAGATTGTAAACTCTTAGGGTAGAGACTGTTCATGCTATGAGTAGGACCCTACCAAATTCACGGCCAGGAAAAACACATCACGGTCTGTGAACTCTGGTCTCCCCCCATGAAATCCGGTCTTTTGTGTGCTTTTACCCTAATCTATACAGATTTCACAGGGGAGACCAGCGTTTCTCAAACTGGGGCTCCTGACCCAAAAGGGAGTTGCAGGGGGATCGCAAGGTTATTTTAGGGGGGTTGTGGTATTACCATCCTCACTTCTGCGCAGCTTTCAGAGCTGGGCGGCCAGAAAGCGGCAACGGTTGGCCAGGATCCAAGCTCTGAAGGCAGCGTCCCACCAGCAGCAGTGCAGAAGGAAGGATGGCAATACCATACCATGCCACCCTTACTTCTGCGCTGCTGCCTTCTGAGCTGGGCGGCTGGAGGGTGGCAGCTGCTGACTGAAGGCCCAGCTCTGCAGGCAGCAGCACAGAAGTAAGGGTGGCAATACCATACCATGCCATCCTTACTTCTGTGCTGCTGCTGGCAGCGGCTCTGCCTTCAGAGCTGGGCTCCTGGCCAGCAGCTGCCGCTCTCCAGCTGCCCAGCTCTGGAGGTAGTGCCGCTGCCAGCAACAGTTCAGAAGTAAGGTTAGCAGTACTGCAACCCCCATACAATAACCTTGTCCCCTTCAAACTCCTTTTTGGGTCAGGACCCTTGCAATTACAACACAGTGAAATTTCACATTTAAATAGCTGAAATCATGAAATTTATGATTTTAAAAATCCCATGACTGTGAAATTGACCAAAATGGACCATGAATTTGGTAGGGCCCCAGCTATGAGATTTTACAGTCCCTATCATGAAAAGGTTCCAATTCAGACTGGGCCCTTTGGTAGCTACTGCAACACAAATAAACAGCAGTTTATGAAGATGCTCTGCCTAAGAACTGAATCAAATTTATATAAGGGTTATCTGTCACAAGCACATTTTCTTGACATAAGTCACTTAAATCCAGAAAACTACTTGTCTCTTACAAACTGACCAAAACATCCAGTTCTCTTGGTTTTCAGGTGTTTTTTTCTTGTCAAGTAATAATACATTACTTTCCACTTCTAATGCACCTTCCAGCCAAAGATATTAAAGTGCTCTATAACAATGCAATAAGCCTCAGTTGGTAAGGATTTTTATTTTCAAGTGATAGATAAGTACATTGAGACAAAGAGAGGATGAATGATTTATCACATATCACCAAGCAAGTCTGTGGTATAGCTGGGAAAAGAAACCAACTCTCTTGAATAAATTTGTGCTTTAATTTTAGGGCCACACTTCTCCTAAGCAAAATGGGCTTAATTAAAAACCACCACCACCACCACCACCAGTTTAGGTCATTAGTCAATGATGAAAAGAAAAAAGCATCTAAGATACCTATATTTAAATGAGCTGGTAAATATACACAATAGTAATGCACACAATATTTCATTTTTATAACAGTTCTGGCATCTCCCATAATAAAGCAAGGGACTATGTAACAGATCTGGTTAGTGTGTAAAATAAGTTTTCTTACTATGTCAACCTGTTCATTGCAAAATGAAGGTTATTATGCTGACTGCCCTTCAAATGAACAGCAATTAATGTGAACAAAAGGAGATTCAATGAAACAAAACACCAAAACTGCATACACAGATTGAGTAACTGCACATCAATTCACTTATGCAAATATAAAAGTGTGCAAGGCATAGCAGATAAGCTGGCATATTTCCTGGTGCATTTGTTGTGGCCATGACTGAAAATTTGGTCTTAAAAGTCAAACTTTAATACAAAACAGCAAGAGAATTCCAACTTAAAGCTGTTATAGCATTCATATTGGCCACACATGCATAACTCACGTTGACATCAATGGAGTTCCACAGGCATATGGAGAAGAAAACAGACTCATATTAAATGCTGTAGTACATATGGTTCTCTGACAGGATCTCTCAAACCAGGCAGTCATCTTATACTCCATATGTACCATACACCAATATTTTGGTTTCAATACAGGAGATAAAAATGGCATAGAAGCATGAATGCCTAATTCCTTTGTTACTGTGTTTGACGCTTAGTCTTAAGTCAGTGTTAATAACAGAAGATATTGTTGATAACCTTATATGCAAGTCATAACATATCTGTGGTGCCATTATATACACACAGTAACATCCCATTGGAAGTGATGTACAAAAGATTAACGACCAGCCAAATACTGCACTGAACCATGTTTCTGTAGTATTTTCCACTACTAAAATGCTCAAAGTTGGGATATCTTCTGATGCTGAATCCGAAATACATGACACCTGATCCTGAAATTCTTTGCTTGTGAATCAAGTGGTGCATTCAAACCTTAATGTTATTTTACTGTTGTGTTCACTTAGTTATAACGTTGACTGACTTTGCACTGAATCCAGGGCACAACATGACCAACAGATCTAAATTCTCTTCTACAAATTACAAGCTACACTGTTTTATTAATGTTTTTAATTGAACTCTTGTAGGGCTTGATACAGAGCGCATGGAAGCTAGTGGACAAGACTGGGCAGGCCAAAACCGTGATAAGAATTGAAAGAAACACTGTCAGTAATTTAAGTAGCTGGCTGGATTTGTTATATAAGCCTCAATTATTTAGGCAGCTAACTTACAGAGTTACAAAAAATATTTACCTAAGGACTGACATTAATTGCAACAGTTAGAATCAGGTTGGGTACTCAGATCCAGCAATGATTTACCTGTGGTATCAGTTTGGCAGTTCTGATGCAAGTTTTTAGAAAAGTGTTCTACTTTCTACTTAACCTTTGATATTTCTTATCAATTTCAACCTAGGAAGCACAATACTCTTACTTTTAAAAATTATATACTTATTTAGGAGGTTGTAGTTTAATGGGAATCAAAGCCTTTGCCCTCCATCTCTTTACAAAAGTTTTCACCAGGCTGTACTCATACATGTACTTATTTTCACTTTATATAGTTTGTCCTCAGCCCCTTCCTTGCTGCTTTGCAGCACTAAAGCAGCCTTAACTGGCTCCTTGAAAATTTCACCTGAGAGGGAAAGTCTTTGAACAGCATAAAGCAGGGATCGGCATCCTTTGGCACGCGGCCCGTCAGGGAAATCTACTGGCGGGCCAGAACAATTTGTTTACCTGCAGCATCTGCAGGTTCGGCCGATCGCAGCTCCCACTTGCCGCAGTTCACCGTTCCAGACCAATGGGGGCTGCAGGAAGCAGTGGCCAGCACATCTCTCGGCCCGCGCTGCTTCCCACCGCCCCCACTGGCCTGGAACAGCGAACCACAGCCAGTGGGAGCTGCGATTGGCCGAACCTGCAGACGCTGCAGGTAAACAAACCGTGCCACGTGCCGAAGGTTACCGATCCCTGGCATAAAGTAACTATGAGGCCTCTTATGCGTCTCATTCCTGGCCCATAATGTAGGGGGTGTATCTAGAGGAAAGAGAGATGTTGCTGGGGCAACTCTTACAGCATGTTGACTGCCAGGTTCCATGTGGCTCAGGCCCTAATTCAGCAAGCTTGAGTGTAACTTTAAACACGAGTATTTCCACTGAAAACAATGGGACTGCTCACATGCTTAACGTTAGGCACGTGCTTAAATTAAAGCAAGTTAAAGCAGTTGTCAAGATTTCTCGGGGATTAAACTGTAGGCTGCAAAGGTGGCTTAAAGTCCAGTATATTTAAATCCATCGCTTTTGGGAGAGGTAATGTAGAGTGCAAAACTAACAGTTTTGATTAGCAGTCATTTATCTGTAACAGTTAAATTTTAAAAAGTCCACCAGTTTAAATTGAAAACTGGCTATGTTAAAATGGCACCTTATTCAATTGATCTGCTCCCCGTGTGTATTCATATCTGCCCACACTGGTTTTTACTAGGCTTTTATTCCAGTTAGCATTTCAGAGGCAACACAGCTCTAAGCAAATCGGATGGATTCTAGTCTGTATTGGGAACGGAAATAATACCACGTAACAAATCACAGCTAAGGGGGAAAAAACCCTCACATTTAGAATACTCACAATCAGTACTAGAATAAAAACTTGGAAGAGACATTTGTCAAAATAATTTGAATAAGGAATACATTTGAGGAAATCATGATTGGTGAGCAAATGGAGACCTAAATGTGCTGAATAATTCACAAAGAATGATTTATTCATTCAGCTATAAAGGTATAAATTACATATATAATGAATGACTGCAAGCGAGGGTGTACTCCAGCATACATAACGTGGATCTGTCCATTTATGTTTCCGTGGCCAGAGTTGCCACTGTTGGCAGCTGTCAATGCTGCCATTTCTGGGTAGGTAAGATAATACCTACAGCTGGTCAAGAACATTTCCAAATAATTTTTTTTTGTCAAAATATGTTGTTTTGTTGAAGCCTAAATATTTCCTGGAGACATACTGATTTTGAGTAAGTTTCCAACGGGATAGCTTCGGCGCTTCAGGGTTGTCAGAGTGACTGGCTGAGGCAGGAGCAGATGCAATTGGAGAAGGGGCTGGCTAGCATGGAAGCAGGCACGGCTGGAGCAGGAGCAAGGCAGTCTGTTGAAACTATTGGCAAGAGAAGCATTGCCAGCCAGGTAGTGATGTTGATCAGACTGGAGAGACTGCTTCCATTTGGAGCCCATATACCTGCCTTGGGATCACCTGGATGGGGCCTCACCTGTAAATAGGGTAAGCCAGACTTCAGCCAATCACAACACCTGATGCCTCTGATGACTTCACTCTCTCTGGCTCATGGATGACTCATCAGGCTTAAGCAAATATAGGCCTGGTCTACACTACAGAGTTAGGTTGATGTAAAGCAGCTTATGTTGACCTAACTCTGTAAGTGTCTTCACTAAAACATCCCGCCCGCTGACGTAAGTCGCCCACTACACAGACTTAATAACTCCACTTCTGTGAGAGGCATAGAGTTTAAGTTGATGTACTTAGGCTGACACAGTATTAGCGTAGATACTGTGTTGCTTACATCGCCTGTTGCTGCCTGGGCGGCTGCAAGGCTCCAGCTGTCAGTGCCCCACAATGATGGTTAAATCACTGCAAGCACTCCTGGTGAGGATGTGCACTGCCAATAGAAGCATAGCGTGGACATTTAAACTAGATGCAATTACTGCAGTGGCTGTATGTCGACTTAACTTAAGATGACTTAATTTGTAGCATAGACATGCCCTCAGGCTCAGAGGTAACTCAGAGATGACTCATCAGGCTTAAGCAGAGGTTACTCAGGTTTAGGCAGGCTCAGAGGTATCAAAAAGGTGAACTATCGAATTGAAAACCTAAGATTTCCACCCAAGAACAATGTTTCCACACAATTCTGTTTCACAAAAACATTTGAAAGGTTTTTCATTCAGATGTGGAACAAAACCAAAAGTTGTCATGAAATGGAATTGTTGTTCATGGCCAAGTCTAAGGATACCCTAGTTTGCTGCAGAAGGCTAAGGATTGGATTCTCCAGTCCACTACGGCCACATTGCTCCATGTAAGTGTAAACAGAGTTACTCCAGAACAGCAGAAGCTAGTCCACAGCCCTCGGATGGAGTCAATTATGGGTTTTGGCCTGGGCGAGTAATGTATCTGACGATACACAAGGCAGATTCTGAGGATGGGATAGCTGCTTTGTGACAGATAGATGGCATTTTCTGGTTATGCAGCTGTCATGTATGGCCCAAGAGAATCCCCCTGGGTAGGAGGATCTTCCGGTGGCATAGCAGCTTCTAGATCACATCCTCACCCCTCACGCTGCACTGATCCTTGCTACAGTTATGCTCCTTTGGGGCTGTTAGCCACTGGCCTAAATCTGAGCAGCCTTAAGGCTGCTGTAACCCACTGCAGTGGAACTGTCTGGTTCTACAGTGGCCCGGGGTTTCCAAGAGTAATTTTTTGCCCATCTGTGCACTGCCTCCTGGATTGGCACTGTGTACTATGTGACCATTTCTGGAGATCCAACCCAAAGCCTGGGTCCCCAAGTGGGAATGGGGCCCACAAAACTCCACTACACTTTATAAGATATTCATACATCCACTTCTTAAAGTCCCATTGTGCCACTGTACATAATTGAAAGCGACAATCTTCTGCTTTGTCATCAACCTTATCCTTTACAGAAGAGTTTGGCATGTGACAAGATTGCATTGTAAAGGCTGAGCCTGAGTGTGCCAATTAGTTGATTTTGAATATGTTGCTACACAGATGTCCCGTTATCTAGATTGCAATTTTTTGCTAGACACTTTCAAAGCTATCCATCCAAGAATTCGAGCGAAGTTATTTCCTGGTTTGGCGGTGAATCCATGACTTTGACATTGTAACTGTCCACAAGGAAGGGATAGGATGGAACTCTCTCCAAATTTCAAACCATCCTTACACATGGGCCTTGCAAAGGTTAAAGGCAGCAGCCCCCAACCCCACTTTAGTGTTTCTCGGTGGAGAGATCACCTGATGACCCCATCCGTATAGCTCCCAACTAACAAAGCCCTAAGTGCAGAAGGAGGGAATAGGTGCAGACTCCCCAGGGGAGGTTACAGTCCCTCATCTGACAGAACAGATCCTGGAAGCAGAGCCTACCGCAGAGGGGTCAGAGCTCAGAGTTCCCCACCTCGGAGAACAGGCCTTGCAGGGAGAGGGAAGGATGGGAAAGAGGGATGCACAGTCCCTGCTCTCACTTGGGAGGGGAGGGATAGAGTAGCAGGGGTGAGCTAGGGATACAGAGTCCCCTGACAGGATAGGCCCTGCAGGGAAAGGAGGCATAGATAGCAGGAGTGAGCTGGGGATGCAGAGTCATGTGCCAAGGCAGGCCCTGCAGGAAGGGAAGGGGTAGCAGGGGTGCAGTGTCACCTGGGAGAACAGAGCAGGCCCTGCAGGGAAGGAAGGGTTGGGGGCACAGAGTCACCTGACAGACCAGGCCCCGCAGGGAGGAGAGGGGTAGCAGGTGTGCAGTGTCACCTGGCAGAGTAGAGCAGGCCCTCCAGGGAGGGGAGGGGTAGCAGGGGCAGTGTCACCTGGCAGAGCAGAGCAGGCCCCGCAGGGAGGGGTAGCAGGGGTGCAGTGTCACCTGGCAGAGCAGGTCCTGCAGGTGGCTGGCGCAGGCGGCGTAGACAGGCTGGTCCAGGCGGCCGCTGATGCTGTAGTACCGCTCCATCAGCGCCCGGTCCTGCTCCGCGTCGCAGCAGCCGAAGTCCGAGTACTGCACGCAGAAGTCGAGCGGCTGCGGCGGCCTGAAGGGCGGCTTGAAGTCCAGGCACTGCGGGTGCGGGCGCACCTGGCCTAGTCCGGTCAGCAGCAGCAGCGCCAGGAGCGGGGGCCGCTGCCCCGGCCTGGCCCAGCCGGGACCCGGCGCCGCTTTGCCATGTGCCATGCTGGGCGCTGGGCTCTGTGCGGCGGAGAGCCTGGCCCCCGCCGGCCCACACGCCCCTCCAGGGCGGGCTCGGGTTATGCAATCCCCGGGCCGCCCCTTTGGCTGCGCCTCGCCCGGCCGCTCCCACCCCTCCGGCGCTGGGGGCAGCCTGGCCGCACCGGAACCCAGCTGGCCAGCACAGGCGAGTCCCCGGCCGCCGGGGCGAGAGCTGGCCGGTCCCGCTCTCTGCTGCTAACGGGTCCCCAGGGCCGGGGGCCCCGGAGTCAGGCTGAAGCGCCGCCCCGGCTCTGGGCAGAGCCAAGAACAGCTGCAGGGAAGGAAGCGCATGTGGAAGAAGCAACTTTGGCAAAGAAATTCTGGGCTGCGGCTCGGCGGGGGGGATAGCGCCACATAGCTCAGGGCTGTGAGCAGTTCACCCCCCATCCCATGGCGACACATAAAACCCCACAGTGACATAGGTGCTGCTGTGGCACTTCAGATACTACAGCCACCGGAGGAGTTCTCCCAACTCCACCTCCACAATTGGCCATGGCTAGAAATTAGAATTCACTCCAGCGGACACTGTCTACACCAGGGACTCAGTCAGTTTAGGAGGATTTGGGGGGATTTTTCACACCCCTGTGGCACAGAGTTGGGTCAATCTGATTTTTTGGTATTGTCCAGCCCTAAGAGACATATTTAGGTCAACTTAACCCCCAGTGTAGACACCACTAGGTGGATGGAAGAATTCTAGCTACTGCCTCTGGGAGAGGGGGGAAAGGAGAACTCAGTGGTTTGACCATTGGCCTGCTAAATCCAGGGTTGTGAGCTCAATCCTTGAGGGGGCCATTTAGGGATCTGGGGCAAAAATCTGTCTGATTTAGTTGGGGATTGGTCCTGCTTTGAGCAGGGGGTTGGACTAAATGACCTCCTGAGGTCCCTTCCAACCCTGATAGCCTATGATTCTATGATTAACTACAGCAATGGAATCTCCCGGAATCGGCCTCAATCTCCCGGAACAATCTGGGAGATTTTAATAGGCCAAAAGTCCAGTTGGTAGCGCAGTGGGGCTAAGGTAGACCCTGAAGCAGCTGGCATGTCCCTGCAGACTCTAGACACGGGCAATCAGGGAGGCTCTGTGTGCTGCCCCCACCCAGAGCGCTGGCTCTGCAGCTCCCGTTGGCCAGGAACCTCTCTGGCCGCCGGGGAGAGCGGAGCCCCGGCCGGGCTCTCCGCCCTCCTCCCGGGGCTCCAGCCGCCAACAGAGCTGCGGCAGGCTTGCCGCCCTCCCCCCAGCACTCCAACCAGTCAGGAAGAGCGGGCCCGCGGCCGGGCTCGGCACCCTCCCCTGCCGCACGGGGTGGGGTGGGGGGGGGCAGCAGGAGGCTTTTTTGCCTGGGGCGGCAAAAAAGCCAGAGCCGGCCCTGGCTACAGACATGCTGCTGTAGTGTTTCAGGTGTAGACAAGCCTAAAGTGACTTAGGAGACTAGTTCAGAAGTGATGTAGGCATGTGAGCCAAGGCCTATAGCACTTTTCAGAATGGGACTCATCCTCTTAAGTCACTTCAGAGCTGCTGAAAATTTTGCCCACTGTCCAGAGTTGGTGAGGGGTGTCATTTCAGAAAAATTATTGGAGAAGCGAAAAGTTTTGTCACATATAGAACATTAAATTTGTTATATTATATCCTGCAAAGTTGGGTTGGGGGGAGAGCATGGGGGAAAAGTGATAGACATCCATCATAGAGCATATAGAGCTATAATGGACCATATAGACTAGTGGTTCTCAAACTTCTTTTTCCACAGACCACTTGAAAATTGCTGAGGGTCTCGGTGGACCACATAATGATCTTTCCAAATGTTGTTTATACCATTAGCTAACTGTTGTGAAGCGCTTTGGATAAAAGTGCTATATAAAAAAACCCTTAATAATAATTAACTTTTCTGTTCTACAAATAAAAGCACAACTCATATTTTAATATCAGTAGTCTTACCTTTCTAATGCGCCCTCTCTCCCCCGCTGCAGCAGCCCCTGAGCTGGGGCAAGGAAGGAGTGGGGCCTCTCCCCTGCCACAGCAGCCACAGAGCTGAGGCTGGGAAGGTGGGCCGTCTCTCCCTGGCAACTGCAGCCCTGGAGCTGGGGAAAGTTGCCTCATTCTCTGGCCGCCGCAGGCCTGCAAGTCCCAAATTCCCCCCACCCCCTCTTCTCATCCCACTGCCCCCTCCTACCTATCCCCTATTCCCCCCAAGGCCACCACCTCACCTTACACATGCATCTTCTCCAGGATCCATGCACCTAATTAGTGGAGCCATGCCTGCGTGGCTCCACTAATTAGATGGGTGGCCCTTCATTCTCTTGTATGTGGACCTTAGAGGGAACTATCCGTGGACCATCAGGCATGCACCTTAGAGGTAACTATCCATGGACCACCTGAATGGAGCTTGGACTACAGTTTGAGAACCTCTGATATAGACTTTTGAAAAGTCTGGGGTGGAGGGCAATTGCCCCCCTTGCTGCATAGTAAATGGTGCCCCTGGAGCTGGTGGGAATGTTTTTGCTGAAACATTTTTTTCAGTGAATAATGGCTTTTGGGCCAAAACAAAAAGTTTCATTTTAGTTTGAAATTTTCCATACACATTTTTCAGTAAATTTTTTCAGTTAAAATTTGTGGTTTTCAAAAGCAGGAAAATTGTTTGAGTTTTTTTAATTGAAAAACCAAAAAAATGTTTGTGGGAAATCTTAAAAAGTACTTTTTCCTGAAATTTCTCATTAAAAATAATGGGTATTTTTCAATCAGCTCTACTATAGACCAAACAGAGAGAGAGAGAGAGAGAGAACAACTTCCAAAAATGAAGGGCAGGAAAATTTTGGAAGCACTGTATCTTTAAAACCCTCATGGGATTCTTCTCAATTTGATCCAACAAATTTTCCCCTTAGCTGTAACATGAGAAATTCTAGGAAGACTGGTTTGATTTTTGGTAAAGATAGCGGTGGGGTTTTGAAAATTGGGCTTATAATGGGAAGCTATGTGCAACCTTCACTTTGAGGGGACTGGGGCCCTTCGTAAGAACCATTCAGAAGATGTGATTTGAATAGACAATGTACAGTGGAAATAATTTTATATATGTATTTACAGTATAATGAACGTTTTGGAAAAGTGATGGAAAGTCTTGAGTCTGGTTCCAGCTTTACTGCAGCCTGCTAACTACATACGCATACGGTGTAAAGATAATAGTATTGTGTTGCTTTAGATTGAAATTGATAAGAAATATACAAATTTTAAATGGAAATTAGGGCACTTTTCTACAAAATTGCATCAGGACTGCCAAACTGATACCATAGTTAAACAGCCCATTGTGAGTGCCCATCTTGATTCCAAATCTTTAAGTTAATATATTTCCTTAACATTTTCTAATGTAAACAGTTGTCTAAAGTGCATAGTTGCATTATAATTTATTTGGTCAACTATTTAAACTGGTGAAGGTGAGTTTTTTATTATGTTAGTAATATAAAACTTCAGTCACAAAAAAAAATAAATCAGAGTAATATTGTAATTTGGAAAGAAGTTATTTGGATTATGACTTCAGCTTCATTGGGTGTAGTCAGCGAAGACCCAGAGTGAACGATATATAATAATAATTAGCATTGATGTGACTTGCTTACAGGCCATGATAAGAGTGAGACATATTTAGAAGCAAGAAAATTCAGGGTCAATGCAGCTAGTGTTTTTACTGTAACTAACTTCTACATTCTTTGGTATTATAAGGTCAGACTCTGATCTGGCCTAGCTTTGTGCAGCCCTAGATGCTGCTGAGATGGTGCTCAAGGTGCCTTTTACACCGTATGTTTGTGGCTCCCACATACAGGGACCAGCCATTGATTGGTTTGGACCCTGCCTGAATACTGCTCTAACTTAGCATGCCTATCTGTGGTCCAAAGGGCCTTTTCTGACAGCCAGGGATGGCACCTTTGACATGCTCTTTTCCCCGATGATTCTGCACCATGGGTGAGGTTCCAGCTGTCTGCTACCCAGGGATTCCCCATTTGCAAGGGAATCCAAAGGTAGCTAGTTATATCAGCTTTCCAGCAGTTTTGCACCACCATTGTGAGAAAAAGATTCTGAGCCATAGGGTCCAGTCTCACACTTCCCACCTATAGGCATTTGATATGTAGTATTTGGAAATATTTACTTCAGAGATTGCGTTAAGTACCATATTTAGATGGCAATTTTTTGTACATCATACTTAATGTCATATTGTTTGTATAAAGCCCCCAAGGTGCATTGTAATTTTAGCTGTTAAATACTATTATCCACATTTCAGTGGGATAAGTTAATATTAAAATCTAGAAAATACATAAAAACAAAATAATTTGGAGATAAGCTGCCATGCTATTTTTAACTCCCACTTTGGTACCAAAGTATTGCTGTATAGTGCATACGGCGTATAAGATCGCTGCTTGGTTTGAGAGACCCTGTCAGAAGACCATATGCACTACAGCATTTAATAAGAGATTTTTTTTTCTTCTCCATATGCGTGTGTAACTATTGCTAATGCCAATGAGAGCTATGCATATGTGTGGACAACAAGAATGTGTGGTAGTCTTAACTCAGAATTCTCTTGCTGTTGTGCATTTATGTTTGTGTTGTAAAGACAAATTTTCATCCATGACAAACACAAACATGCCATCTCATCCATCGCACTTGCAAAACCTTTTATTGGCGTGTATAAATGGGTAATTAGGTATGCAATTATCCAGTCCCAGGTTTTGGAAGCACAACTGGTTTGCATCCATTTTTTCCTTTTTGTGGTTAAAAATTGGGTTCGTGTTTCAGATTTTAATAGCTCTTTAAAAAACAGATTAGTTACTGTTGTAATGTAAATTAGTACAATAAAAACACTTAATATGCAAAGAAAGGGTTGCAGTAACAAAGCTTACTGTATAGTAACAAGATTTATGACAGCACATGGCTTATTACGGCCGCTATGCAACATACCGAACGTGTAACGAAAATGAAATGAGGTGCATAGTCAGCAACTAATTTCCAAATGTAAGTATTTTGGATGTTTGTTCAGCATTCCAAAATGGCATAATGTGGATTAGGGAAGAGCTCCGTTCTGAATTATTTATTTTTAAATGAAGACATTTTGGTTTAATGGAAACGTGGTCTAATAGATAAACCACAGGACTTGGAGTCAACATATCTAGGTTTTATTGGCAGCCCTGCTGTAGCCTTTTGTGTGACTGTAACCAAGTGGCCACTTTTGAATGGGTTAAAAAAAAATTACAGTTCAGTGTGCAGATGGAATATTGGCCCACATTCACAGTGCATTTACAGCATTCAAAATTGAATGGGACCTGAACTTACTTGGTACCTCAATGTTCAAGTGTGGCTTAGATCAAAAGAAATGACCTTTTCCAGTAGATATTTATCCAGTATTAGCAGCCAGACTGTAAACCCCAGCACTGGAATAGATAGCAGTCAGGAATTAAATACATTGACACAAATGCTTGTGGAAGATTAAGCCCTGCCTGCTCACACTGTGTCTGATCTCTCTAACCCCTGCTGTCAGTCATTTATTTCCTGAGCATTATGTTTCCTTTGTTTACTGAGGTAAGGCAATTTTTATAAAAACAACACACAAATGAGAATGAGGCAAAGGATTAATTTTAGTCTAATGTGATCGGCCAACGTAGAAGTTGGTCATTTATTCCAGCATACCACAGGGATCCTGTTAGATTTTAACAGTCTACATAAACAACTGAAAAGACATAAGAAGTCCCTGAAAAGATGTGAGAAAGGCAGTTTTGCAACACTTACAATGAACAGATATCTTCTTCTTTAAGCATCACCCTAGGCTCGATTCAGCAACACATTTAGGCACTTAACTTTAAGCAGGAGCTGAAGTCCCGTTGACTTTAAACCAGGGTGGATTTGATTTCAGTCAGGAAGACTTGATTTAATCATGGATTTCTACATAAAAGTGCATTCTTGTTGGTTGTTATAACCTTAATACATATTCTTCACAACTCAGAGATAGATGTAGGTTTCATTTTTAGAAGGTACACACTATATATTTTTTAAATGATTTATTTTGAAAACTTTTCAGATTAGTTTTACAGCTATATCAGAAAATGAATGATTGTTTGGTTATTTCATTTACCGAAGGTTATTGAAGCAGATATTTATGAAGTCATTGGGAGGTGAACTATCTCCAATTCAACAGGTTAATCATTAATATTTGGAGGATTTTCTTGCCATGCTGTATTAGGAGGAGAACATCACCAGACAGATATTTAAATTGTTTTATTTAACTAAAACAACAACATTGTGTATTCTGGAATTTTTCTTCAACAACAAACATATAATATTTTAACAAAACAAGCATATGAATTTTTGAATTTAGTTAAACATTCAAGTTTTTTAAAATCAGGTTTGTTTTTGTTAAAACTGTTTTGAACTAAGATAGTTAAATGAAATATTTAAAAAAAAAACAAAAATTAAATCAACTATGTGAGAAACTTAAAATATTGGCTTCTGCAGCTAACTCAGCCGCCTTCACCTTCATTCTCCTGTTTGTTCATAATCTGGAAAAGAAAAACAAGCTTTCCTGCTTTTTCAGGTCCTAAACTATTTCTCAATTTGGAATGAATTAGTCCAAAGGAAGAAAATATTCTTTCTACACCGGCAGAAGAAGCTATTGCTGTTAAAAGTGAAATGCTCACTTCAGCAGTCTTTGAATCCAAGTGCTTAAGTGACTTCCACCAGTTCACTGGTGTGACTGTCTTTAAAACATCATCAGCAAACATATATTTCTTGAATGGTTCACTCTTAGCTCTGAAGTTGATTATAGTTGGCAATATGGAGGGATGATTGCTGGATGTCCATGTCATAGCCAACTCCTCTTCTTCAGCAGTTAAGGTTTGACCCTGGTACCGAGTATTGAGAATATTTACAAGAAAATGAGCTGGAGATAGTGCTTGTCCCATTCATTTTTTTAATGCTTGTAATTTAACTCTGTTATTGCATATTTCTCCTTTTAAGATCTCACTCAGTTCCTTCCAAATTTCAACAGCGTCAGCAATAAAATAGCGATTTCCCTGCATTTTGTTCAAGGCTACAGAAATAGGCTTCAGGGAACTCAGCATGTGTTTAACATTTCTCTTAAACCCAATGTTGAGAACTTGGGCTGTGACAGTGCCATCTATTTTTTCACGATTTTGTTCACAAACTGTCATCAGATTAGGCCAGTTCTTGACATAGTGCTCAAAACAGTCCACTACTGAGTTCCATCGCACGTCTTGTGGGAGAGTTAGCTTGGTTCCTCCCACTTTTTTTCAGAGCAGCTGCTGCAAAGTGGTGGTTACGGAAGTATTTTGCAATTTCAACAACATTAGCCTTTATTTCTGGAACACTGAAGTCTTTGGCTAGGAGGTCCATCAAATGAGCACTGCAACATATGTTAGAAGCTTGGGCCTCTCTTCGCTCTCTTCTAAATAATTTCATCTCGTCTTGGATACATTTGCAGCATTGTCTGTGACCAAGCTGCGTACTAGACATTTGAATTTTTTTTCACAGTTTGTTATAGCTTTTACTGCTACTTCTTGTAAGTATTCTGCTGTGAGTGCATTTCCTGATGTATCAATTGTTTCTGTAAGGAAGACATTCCCTTCTGATGTCACACAAGCACATACAACAGGATCATTGTGGACACTGCTCCACCCATCAAGACTCAGGTTAACAATTTCATCCTCTAGACCTTTTGCACATTTCTCAATTTCTCTTTCATACACTTTATCCAGCAGTTTGCCTGCGACATCTGCTCTGTTGGGTGGACTGTATCCTGGTCTTAATGACTGAACCATGTTAATGAAGTGTGGGTTCTCAGTCATATGGAAAGGAGAATTTGTTGCATAAACAAACTGGGCAATTTTTTCATCAATTACCTCTTTTTGTAATTGCTGGTTCTTATCACAAACGTACCTATGGTTGTTTCTGGAAGATGGAGGTGTTTTTGTTTGTTTGTTTGTTTTGTTTTTGCTACAGGTGATATACTGTGGCTATGAGACATACATGATGTGACTGAAACATTATCATTGACAAATAACTCTGAAACTATAGAAAATGATGGTGATCTTGAAGGTGGATAGTCTTCAGAATCCTGTATGTTGAGGATGGATTCTCCTAAACAAAATAAGTCAATGCAATTATTTAATTATTATTACCATACTGCTAATTTAGTATTACTCATTGCATTCACTGACACTCAGTACTACTTTAAAGGTGAAATTGTAAAAGGAAGATCTGCCTATTTCAGCTATTTATTTTTTATCACAACTACATCTAAAATGATAGTACCATAGAGTAACAATTATATTTTTTGCTCAAACATGAGAATTCAAGAATAGTCCAGAAGGAAGACAGGCAGTCTTTAAGAAAGAAGTATGAAATAAAAAAGTTTGCCAACCTGAAGATCCTGCATGTTCAGACATGTTCCTTTGATCATCTTCAACGCAGCTTCCTCCTGAGAAGGAACACGTCTCATGATGTTGTTTCATGTGGGCAACCAGGCCTTGCATTTCTTTGTTGCACTGTTTGCATTTTGCACAATGCCTGTTTTACCCACAGGTAGAGGAACTTCATTAAAATATTCCCAAACTGGGTCTCTTTTACAGCTTGTTGCCATTATAGGTTTTCCCTTCTAGTGAGAGAATGTATGGTAGATCTCAAATCAATGAAGGCTACACTCAGAAAGACCTCAAGACTTCTGGAATATGCTGCTTAAACAGTTTCACTTTTGTTTCTACTGCCTGTCCCTCCCTTCTCATATTTATCTCCAGACATCTTCTCCTTGTCCAGATCTATTCCCCCCGCCCCCCGCAACAATCTTCTATTCATTGAATTTTTTGAAAATTTGCACTTTTAGAGAGAGTAAGGGATTGACTCTGTGTACACAAATTTGCAGAGGGACAATAGGGTTGAGGTCTGTTATTTCTCACCTCTATATATTATTTTTTTATTTAAAAACATTTTTGCTGTTAATAAGCATGTTACCTCTGGAGAGACAAATCCACAGTTTGAGAACTGCAAAACTAAGCATCTCTGATGATATCTTCTAGACTGAGCACTGAGTCCCATTGAGTGGATAGAAAGATTAACCTAAATAATCTATACAGAAACCCCTGGAGCCCCATAAAATGGGGTACCTAATCCATGAACTATTGGAACTTGTTTACAAAACTTTTCTTAAACATTACGTGAATATATTGTCTCATACTATATAATTAGAATTTATAATCCCTATTCCATGATGAGATATCTTTGAGCTATAATGTATCTCAATTAAAACGATCTTTAGATAAGTTTTTTCCTCAAAAAGCATTTTATTAAAAAAATCCAATTTAAATAAAAAAAATCAGATTTTTTTTATTTAAAAAAAAATTGTTGATTTTTATCCACCCTGCTTTAAACATGCGAGTAGTCCCATTGAAGTTAAGGAGCTGCTTAAGAGCATTATTGACTCAGGGCCTAAATGAAGAGGGTGGAATATGCACTACTGACACTCTTATGGCATCTTGTATCTTTAAGAAGAAAGTATTACATCTGTAAAATGGGGATAATGATACTGACCTCCCTTGTGAAGCACTTTTAGAGCTACTGATTAAGAGTGCTATATAAGAGGTGCTGTTGTGTTCATGACCAGAGTGCTCATTGCTAGTGGAGCTGTGTGCGTCAGCCATGTCTGCAACTCTGTTATGATGCAGCTCCGACTGCTTTAGCAAAACCCTTCTGGTAGCATATTTCTGTGCTCTGTGTCACGGTAAATTTTTGTATAAGACACTGGGACAGACATCTAGCTGGTGTAAATCAGTATAGCTCTTGTGTATTCCTGTGTATTATAGCAGGGATCCAACATTCCTGCCTGGTGCATGCTTGTGGCCTGATTATCCACTTTCGTACCTGCCATTCTTATGCTTCTGCATATGTTCTGGCAGGACAGAGACCATAGTTTTGCAGATCTTCAGTATCTTTTTGCTTCACATAAATTGCCACCTCCATAGGAGGACTTTCCAGACATGAGGCCTGAGGAGCACATGTGGGGGATAATATTCCTTGCAGGTAATGCCTATATAGCAATGTTATTCTCTTATCAGCTCAGACAGTGACAAAAATGTATGGAGATGTGCACAATGAGTGGCATTCCCCCCCAGCTAAAATGAATGGAATAATACATAACCCCCCTATTAATTATGTTGTCTATTGCAGTAAACAAAAATGATTAAAGGTCTAGAAAACAGCCTCTGAGGGAAAATTGGGTTTGTTTAGTCTGGAGAAGAGAAGACTGAGAGGGGACATGTGGGGGTTTAATTAGTCTGTTTGCAAGTGAAAAATAAAGAGATTAAAGTGTAAGTCTTTTAAAAAGTGGCTTAGTGATTTTCTGTAATCTATGACTGCTCTGTATTACATACACTTGGCAAAATTCATTTTTTTTGTCATTTTGATGGATAATGTCAATTTAAATTTTCACAGTTGCAGGAAGTTATGGTGGGGGCCACAATAGCTACTTAGTGACAGACGAGATGCAAAAAGTTAAAGCTTTAACCTTTAAAAATACAAATTCTCAATATATTGTCAAAAAATACGAAGTAATTTTCCTTAATTCAAACTCTAATAAGTTCTCAAGCAGCATTTTTCTTGCTTTGCCTATCTGTACATTTCTATTATTAGTCAATGGAAATATTTGTGGGTTTGTGTATGGAGGGAGAAATTGAGGTTTACTGACATTTACCAATAAAAATCTAATCTTTCCAAGCCTAATTATGTATAACTACTAAGTTTTTCTATAACAAGAAATAGACCAAAATACATGCTCACTGAACTGTGCAAACAAATCTTCCCCTGCCTAACGATGATCTACAACAAAATAAGATATGCCTTACTATGTAAGAGGAATAATAATAAGAGGAATAAAGGTGGAAGGTGAAAAAGCTCATTTACCAGAACAAATAGCTTCTATAATTCTTCTTTGTATGGCTGATGTAGATGTAGAGCAATAACTATAATTTGACATTTAGGTGGTTAAGCCAGATAATTGCATCAGGAGTAGTAGAGTGTATCACTGTGATGCCCCCTTCATATTTGTGTATCGGGCATTAAGTCATTATATGCTCCATGGTCCGTTCTGGGTGACCACAGTCGCATACTGGAAAGTTTTTAAATTTTCCATTTGTGCACCAAGTATCTGCATTTGCCATGGTTTGTGCTAATGCGGTTTAAGGTCACCTATAAGTTTCATGGAAGCTCAAAGCCAGGGATCTTCTGCATCGGGTCGGTTTGTTTGTGATGTCTTGTGAACTCCATTCAGCTTTCCATGCTTCATCAGGGTTGAAGTCACATTGTCGAAGGTTAAGTTGGACATCAACAAGTCAAGTGTGGCTACTTCTGGCCAACGTTGGTGCATAGTGCTCAGCTATGGCGTACACGAGGGCCATCACTGATGGCCGTAGCACTGATACTGATGCTCCCCGGTAGAGCTGTGACAAAAGTTTGCCAAAATTTGGTATGATCACATTCAGGGGTGTAGTTCAGCCACAGCTCTAGTTAAATGGTGAGTAAGACACTTTTTTTTTTGCCAAGTGTACGTTAAAAAAAAAAAAAGAACAAGAATTTTTCAAATGGAATAAAACAAGTATCAACCAGTGCTGCCATTACGCCTCCTTTGCTATAAAGATAAGGAACTGCAGGCCTCTTGTTCAGATGTTTTCCATTAGCTGAAAATAGAAGATATAGTTAATAAAACCACAACTTGAAAAAAAATTCCCCAGTGTCCAGTTCTGGGCGCCACATTTCAGGAAAGATGTGGACAAATTGAAGAAAGTCCAGAGAAGAGCAACAAAAATGATTAAAGGTCTAGAAAACATGACCTGTGAGGGAAAATCAGGTCTGTTTAGTCTGAAGAAGACTGAGAGGGGACATGATAACAGTTTTCAAGTACATAAAAGGCTGTTACAAGGAGGAGGGAGAAAAATTGTTGTTCTTAACCTCTGAGGATAGGACAAGAACAATGAGCTTAAATTGCAGCAAGGGCGGTTTAGGCTGGACATTAGGAAAAACTTCCTAACTGTCATAGTGGTTACGCACTGGAATAAATTGCCTAGGAAGGTTGTGGAATCTCCATCATTGGGGATTTTTAAGAGCAGGTTGGACAAACTCCTGTCAGGGATGGTCTAGATAATACTTAGTCCTGCCTTGAGTGCAGGGGACTGGACTAGAGGACCTCTCAAGGTCCCTTCCAGTTCTATGATTCTATGAAAGGAGCATTTCTCCTATCTTGGCCTGGGAGTTGCTCTAAAGTGTGCCAGCTGTCCATGTAAGGCCTCCAGAGTTACCCCCTCATAGCCTGGGACAGTCCTAGAACACCCCATCTCAGTTTCCTTCTGCTCAGGATTCCTTAAAAACTCCACAAAGTTCAAGGTATTCAAAAAACAAAATTCCCCTTCTGGGGTCTAAGTTATTAAGTCCTTATACAGTTTCAAGTGGCCCTCCAGTTATTCTAATCTCATTCCACCCAGACTGGCAACAAAGTCCTTCCAAACAAGTGAGATTCAAAACAAAATCTTTTTAATAGTTCTTCCTCCACAGCATCTTTGCTGGAGTGTAGTCTTCCTGTGTCCCTCCAGAGCTTGGAGATCAGATCACAGCACAGGGAAACAGACTTCCCCTACCAGGGTCTCCTACAGGCACACACTTGTTCTTGATAGGCAGCGGTGGTGGTGCTGCTACCATCTCCTATTCCTCCCCAGGCCTCTTCTTATCTACCCTAGAGGGCTGAGTGAGTCATATGATCTGTCAGTCACATCAAATGCCCCTCATTTTCCCCATCTGGGGAGGAGAGTTGGCTGTGTCTAGGGTGGCCAGATGTCCTGTTTTTATAGGGACAGTCCCGTTTTTTGGGACTTTTCCTTATATAGGTGCCTATTACCTCCCACCCCCGTCCCGTTTTTTCACGGTTGCTATCTGGTTACCCTAGCTGTGTCACAGGTGGGGCTGAAACTCATCTTCTTTTAAAAGGGCCAAAAGCCATTTGATAGGCTAGCTGGGAACTACCAAAGTGCAACAGGCACTCTGCATTCCCCCTCATTCCAAACACACCCCTAGCCTGGGTGCTGCATGGGGGTTCATGGAAACCACCTACTTTGGCTTTATGTCAGCTGGAGTCTCTGCCAGACCAGGGGAATCCCCAAAAAGATAAATGCTGGCTTTCCAGCCCCTGGGTGGCAGTGCAAAGGGGCTGGAGCTCAGTCCAGATGAGCCCTCTATCTCTTGTGCAATGTGGAACCTACCTGGTCTGTCTATCCAAGGTACTTCTAGGATTCCATTCACCATAGTAACTAAGTTTAACGTTCGCCTTTGAGTCTTTGGCTCAAATCTGGTCCACTTCAGTAGTGAATAAGAGCTGTTGCAATTTGAAGCCCATTTTGTGGACTGTATCAAATGATTTAATGTCCTCCTTTCCAGTTTCTAGTTGACAGGTTTCCTTATCAATGAAACCATCATCACAACAAGCCTGTTAGTATTTTTATCACTACATATCTTTTTACCAAAACATATGGAATGAAATACTTTGAGCTCTGAAAACTCTTTGGAAAAACTTAATTAAATTCCCAAGTTAGAGATCCCGACCATGAACAAAATATAGTCTGCAATAATACTTTATGTTGGACTACTCCATCTCCTTGCAACCAATGGGAAATAAAGCATGGACATTACCTAGAAATCTTAGTTATAATTTTGGATCAGATTTCATCTTTTCCTTGGTGAACTGTTTCACATATCATATTCCTGGGTATTCCCGGCTACTCAAGCTACATCCCCATCACTAATAATGAGAGGTCCTGGTAGAGAGGTGATTGAGGATGTGTTCTGTCACCACAACCCCCCTCAAAACAGATTTCCACCACTGGGGAGAGAGGGTTTACACCCCAGCTAGCCCAGAACTTAATCTAGCCTATAAGGCTGCATCTATACTAGACTTATTTTTTTTAACATTTCCCACAGTTGCTTCCAACCATGTAGCTCCACTGGTGGTAATGATGGTGGGAGCACTCGTGTAGAGCAGCCTCCAGTGTTTTCATTGCTGTGCAATTAACTCTGTGCAGAGCAGGTGTAGATGATATTGTGGTAAAGACACTGCTGACCTGTCTTCTCCAGTGATCCTGCTGTTGCTGTGAGACATGGAGCTCTATGGGTGGTAGCAAGGGAAGGAAGGTTTTAAAGAAGAAAGTCTGATGTACGCAAGCCTTTCGCTATCAAAATTGTTGTATATTGGTTTGCACATGTAACCATATGACCTTCTAGCTTTGGTTTACTAAGGAAGGATGGGCCAGAGGTTAGGTTGCTAGTTTGAAACTACAGAGACCTGGGATTCAAGTCCCTGTTGTGCCCCAGACTTCTTTTGGGACTCTGGGCAAGTCATTTAGCCTCTCTGCACCTCAGTATCCCATTTGTAAAATGTGGATAATAACACTCCCCTACTACACAGGGCATTGTGAGGATAAATACACTAAAGATAATGAGGTGCTCAGATACTCCGATAATAGGGGCCAAAGATACATAGATTTCTATTATACTGAAATAAAATGTGGATTATTCAGTTTGGACACCAACAGTTTATACATTTTAAATTTGCAATCAAGAAGAAACAAAGCTTTTATAGTCATGAAAATGTAGTAAATGTAACTACAAATAGCAGCCAATGATGTACCATGCAACTCGCTTGGACCATGTGAAAGGCTTCTAGAAATGGGAAAAAAATCCTTTTTTTACAGTGATGCCCATTGCCCTTTAAAAACCAGCCAGATGAGACTCTTTCTTTCTACCCATAGGGTTCTCATGCACTGACAGCTACATTAACCTTTGCTGATAAGCGCTTCTCTTTTCTTGTAAAATCAGCTAGTGAGTGCAAAATTTTTCCAGACTTTAAAATGGTTACTATCAAATCAAGATGTACTAAATGCAAAACCAAACAACTCATGCCTTACAATTACTATTTGTTTTGTTAGTGCTGCACTCAGATTATTTTATCTGTTGGTATATGATGATGGCTGAGCTTCTGTCCATGATAGCTAATATTGCAGAATACATCTAAATGTACGAAATGCAGCCATTTGTTACTGTGACTATCTAGACATTTACACCAAGATCATCACTATGTTGTCTGCACAGTGAACAGCTTAACAGAGCATCAGTAATACAATATATGCTTTGATTATTTTATATTATGTCTATTGGTTTTAAAACAATGCTACAAAATTATACACACACCATTCGCCTTCCCATGATGTCTTCCTATTAATCTCATATCCTTCTTGTTTGCAAATATGTGATTTCCTTTATATGAGAGAGAAATTCCTCCCATATAAGAGGAATTCTTTCCCCCGCATTAATCCTGTAAATGAGATGCTTCCTCCCATATAAGAGGAATTCTTTCCCCTGCATTAATCCTGTAAATGAGATGCTCATATGAAGCTATTTCTGCCATCTTATAGTTCCAAGCTTTTAAAATTGGGACATAGGAGATTTTCCACCTTCTCAGGATCAAGCTCTTTATACAGCCAAGGGTGATTTAAAAGACTTTGTAGCCCCATGGATCAAATTAAAACAGGTGGCAAATATAATTTTGATGCAGTCAGTGGTTTCTGATTCCATAAGATCTCTATAACATTGATAATAGTTGACCAGGCATTTCTAATATTAGGACATTGTCAAATAATGTATGTCAAGCTACCATGCTGGCTATTTACTATAGCCAAAATACATCATTGTCCAGGAGACCAGATGCAGGAATCCACTATGCTATTGGTATGGTTTAAATTGTTGTAAATACATTTTAGACTCATGAGCAGATTTTATAATCTACCCCAATATATTTTACAATTGTCTCTCATTTAGGTCCAAAAAGTAAAATCCAAACCTAGATAATCGTGAGAATTTAGAATAGTTTCCTATTGGTCAGAGGGGGCAACATCTGGGCCCCATTTAAATAAATGGCAAAACTCTCATAGACTTCAAGGGGCCAGGATTTCACCCTGGATGATTCTCTCTCTGAGCCAAGCAGTGGAAGGTGTAACATGCTTTACAGATCAAGGACATCATCACTGCACCACACCCATCCCTCCACTAGAGCTTGTGCCTCCCTATCATTATGATCCCAACCCAAATGAGATCCTCTATCTGACAGTCAGACGTATTGTGGGGAAAATGCTGAGTTCCATAGGCCCTCCAAAGAGAACAACTGGAATAGGTCTATACCATTCCCTCCCATCAAAATACATGATGAAAAGTGATGATAAATTACCCATGGCACTACGTTACAGATATCCAACTATCATAGGAGCCTCTTCCCTAGTGGGATTTAGTGGTCTGTAGCAGACACCCACTAAAACCCCATTTGATGCTTTATGGACATTGATCCATGAGCATTCCAGATCATTGTCTATTGAGTTATCAGTGACTCAGAAACAGGTAACGCTATTGTTGACACAGAGTGCCATTCCTCCCCCCCTCCTTTTTCCTGCTTGATCCTTCCTAAATAGGTTATAACCATTGATTTTAACATTCCAGTTATGCAACTCGTCCCACCAGGTTTCAGTAATACCAGCTAGCTTGAATTTATGCTCATAAATGAGCAATTCCAGTTCCTCTTGTTTGTTACTCAGGCTCCAAGCACTGGTATACAGGCAGTTAAAGAATTCCTTGCCTTCATGTCCTTTGATTCCTTGATTAATTTTGTTCTCAGCATCTTGATTCTCTGCTAAGTGAGGCCTCATATCCTCCCTCTTTTTATTTTCCCCTTTTGTTATTAGTTTAATGCCCTCTTGACTACTCTAGCCAGCATGTCCCTGAAGAGATTGGTTCCCCTTCTACTATGGTGGGAGGCCATCCAAACTATACAACCCCTCTCCCCATAGAAAGTGGACCAATGGTCCACAAAACCCAAACTCTCCACCATTTACCTAGCCAGTGGTTCACTTCTAGACTCTTCTGCCTTCTGTCTTCCTTCGCTTGCAAGGCAGGAAGGATCTCAGAGCATGTGGATGTCCCCAGACATGTGGGGGATTTCAGGGCATCCTTGTGGAAAGGCAACACCTGGGAGGGGCAAAAAGGGTCACATGCCCCTCCCCAGACATCCAGGGGAGGCACATTCAGCAGGGAACCACAGCAGTGAAAGGAGCAGAGTGTGGGGCCGCCACTCCCAGGTAGCGCCCTGTGCCGGCAGCTCCTCCAGCACGGCTGTACCGCCACCACCCCAGCCCCACCTCCAGCCCTTCCACGCTGCTGCATCTCCTGGGGTCTGTACAGTCCCACCAGAGGACAGGGCTGTGGGTGGTACAGTCAAGCCGGAGGACAGGAATGTGGGCGGTACAGCCACGCTGGAGGAGCAGCTGGCGTGGGGTCGCCCGATGGCCCCATGTTCTGCTCCTTTTGCCTGAAATCGGTATCTGGCGCAGCGGGAGGACAGAGACTCCCCCCTCTGTCCCAGGTAACGTGGGATGGGGAGGGAACAGGGAGAGTGCAGTGGCCCTGGACTGGGGGCGGGGAGGAGTCATGCAGGGGATCATGTGCCTCCCCTTTAGCTGGTGCCCCCCTTTGTGTCCCTCCCATGAGTTGCCTATTCTGGTGTCAAACAGGATTGCAGGGCCCTTGGTGGAAGGAGGTTAGCTAGACAGGAGGTTGTAATGGTGCAAAGCAGCAACAACCTCGCTAGGGGCCTGCAGGGGACTAACACAGCCCAAAGTATTGGCAACACTGGCCAGGGAGGGAGCACAGGCAGAAGACTGAGGGGCGGGAGGGGAAGGCATTCCCTCAGCAGCTCTGGATGGAAAGCTACCCTTCCCTGGGATAATCTCTACTGTCATCAAATGCCTTCCCCAGAGCCTAAATCACCTCTGGAGTTCAGCAGGCCTAGATGGGACAATTTTCACCTCTCCACGTCAGACAGGTTGAATCTAGCCCAGCGGTTCTCAAACTATGCTTTGGAGACTACTGGCATGTCACATGTTATTGGGCCCTCCTTTTTTCCAGGTGCTTCTGCTCCTTTTAGTGCAAGCCTCATATTGCATTAAAAGGAAGCTACAATTGTATACATTATTTCTTAACATTATTTTTTCATGTAAGGAATCACTGTACTTATCATTGGAGTGTTGCACCGTCTCAAGAGGAAAGTTGATGGTCCATAAGACTCTCCATTACTACATAGTCCACAGGATGAGGCAAGTTTGAAAACCCTGGATCTAGTCCAAAGTACATTAAGCTAAACTGAAGGATCTTTTGTCTCCGATGGTGAGTCTTTGCTCCACATTCGGGCACCAGGAAGCTAAGAGGTCATGGTCATTTGGATTGCAAACTCTTTGGGGCACGGACCATCTTTTCTTTATATGTGTGTATAGCACCTCACACAGTGGGGACCTGATCCCTCATTAGGGATCCTAGATGCTACTGCAGCATAAATAAATATTGGTAACATTTGCAGTGTGTGGGAAAAGGGTCAAAGAGAGAAACAGTTGAAGAAACGCCTCACCTGAGAAAACCCCTGCCATTGCAGGGGCCTCGGGCATTGGTGGCACACACCTTGGTCTCTCTTTTTTCTGCCTGTGGCTCACGACAGCTTAGTCACCTGAAGTTATTGGGCTGAACACAGGGATATCTGGGTGGAATTTAATGACCTGTGATACACAGAAGGTCAGACTATGATCTAAAAGTTCCTTCTGGCCTTAAACTATATGACAGCTCTGTGAAATTTTAAATAAATGTTCCTTAAGGACCTTCATTCTGAAAAGCCTTTGCAATGGGAGTGCAGTGAAATGCCTACAACAATGCAACCTCTAGGTTGTATCAGCTCATGTGGAATGTCAGAGGAGTGCAGAGCTATAGCCCTGGTAAACAGAACACTGATTAGTCTGATTGGGATGCCACTGGGCGGAATGGAAAATGCAATACAGATTGTAGATTTTCCCACAGTGAGAGGGCACAGAACTGTCCCGCCAGCCTGGTGGGCAGCTCTAACAGTTCACATAGCGGAGTCATCAGTTCAGAGGCAATTAGTATTTCCTATCCCTGGGCCAGCAGAGACTGGGAACATCAGAAAATGCCCTCACCAGCTTACTCAAAATTGGATTTTTATTCCCATTTTACATTATGGAAGATAGAGAATGACATCGGATCCCTTAGCGTAACCAGCAGTGAAAGAAAATGATAATTAAACAAAAAGGACCATGACAACTGACAACGCAGCAGGTCTTCCACGACTCCCTGAAATACAGGACATGTGATATGGCTGCTGCTGCCGCCATCCACAGAGGCCCCAAGCCTTCCTCGCAGAAGCTTACTTATGAAGTTGCAGCACACAGAAGCAGTAGAGAGCAACATGCTGGCATAAATGTGGAGTAAAATGTGGTCAACAAGATAACAGACACACAATTCAAAAGACTAATGGTCTTTCTACATTGCAATTATTGCACAAGAGATTCAGGCACTACATAGTTCCATCTGGTAGTGTGGATGGGACCTTATCTGTGAACATCTAAGGCAGGGGTGGGCAAACTTTTTGGCCTGATAGCCACATAGGAGTTGCAACACTATATGGAGGGCCGGGTAGGGAAGGCTGTGGCTCCCCAAACACCCTGGCCCCCGCCCCCTATCTGCCGCCTCCCATTTCCTATCCCCTGACTGCCCCCCTCAGAACCTGCAACCCATCCAACCCCCCCCCTTGTCCCCTGAGCACCTCCTCACGGGACCCCCTGCCCCTAACTGCCCCCCCGTTCCCTGTCCCCTGACTGCCCTGACCCCTATCCATACCCGCGCCCCCTGACAGGCCCCCCAGGACTCCCACGCCTATCAAACTCCCCTGTTCCCTGTCCCCTGACCCCCCACTCAAACCTCCACCCCATCCATCTGTTCCCTGATCCCTGTCCCCTGACTGCCCTGATCCCTATCCACACTCCTGCCCCCTGACAGGTCCCCCGGGATCCTCTGCCCCTTATCCAACCCCCCCACTCCCCACCCCCTTACTGGCTGGAGCCAGCCACGCTGCCGCACTGCCCAGCAGGAGCTTGCAGCCTTGCTGCCCAGAGCACTGGTGGTGCGGTGAGCTGAGGCTGCGGGGGAGGGAGATGACGGGGGAGGGGCCGGGGCCTAGCCTCCCTGGCCAGGAGCTCAGGGGCCGGGCAGGACGGTCCCATGGCCGTAGTTTGCCCACCTCTGATCTAAGGGCACATTGAGACTACAAAATTATGTCAACCCAACTTACCTCAACATACAGCCACCGCAGTTATTACATTGCTTTTGCGTGTCCACACTATGTTCCTTGTGTCAGCCATGCATGTCCTCCCCTGGAGCACTTGTACCAATTGTAGCATCACTGTGAGGCATTGTGGGATGGCTTTTGAAAGCCATAATAGTCAATGTAAGCAATGCAGTGCCTACACTGACACTGCGTCGACCTAATTACATGGACATTGACTCTCACGGAGATGGAGTTATTAAGTCGGCATAGCAGAGCAGTTATGTCGATGGGAGCAACATTTTAGTGTGTCCACTTACATAGTTAGGTCAGTATAAGCTGCCTTTCATCAACCTAGCTCTGTAACGTAGACCAGGCCCAATGCTTTTTCCTAATCTACTTATCTAGGCATTAATAGACTACCCAATCATTGGTGCATCCACATTCAAAGTCCCAGCTATAATCCTCTTGACACCAACATACCCTTTTGCATGAGATCAGGCAGGCTAGCATAAACCAAACAAATCCCTTATGAAGATCCACTTCCTTTCCCAAGAAGTGAGTAAATCATACAAACTGAAAATAATCTGAACTATTCCATCCTCTTGGTTTCCTAGAACATTCTGTCTGCTCTGTATCTATCTTGATTAGACTGTAAGCTCTTCCAAGCATTTCTATGATTTTGTATCTTGTACAGCTCTGAGCACATTATTTTTTAAGCACTGACAGATAAATCACCATTATTGTCATTGTTTTGCTTTTTGAGTTTTGAGTTTTCTTATTTTATCTGAATTGTCTTGTCCATCTGAAATAAAAATAATAACAAGAACAAAATACCGCTCCTATTTCTCTACTTTAGCAGAAACATCTGGCTAGTGTGTTTATCCCACAGTCTCAAACTACAAATAAACTTAATCAAAACATTAAAAAAGGCCCAAATTCTCAGAACAATCTAACACTGTGTGAATTCACCTATCTGAAATCAAAGAGTATCCAAATTTTAAGCACCTTGATAGAATAAAAAAACATGGCCAAAAGGATCATATTTTTAAAGTCCATAGAAGCTATGCATGTGGAGTATGTAGCCACTTATTTCAGTGCCTAAATATTGACTTGGGCATTTAACTTCAGGCACCCAAGTTTGGAAATTTTGGCTCATATATTCATTTCTGCCAATTTGTGTCACTCAGACATTATTTGTACAGTTTTGGGAAATAAACTGATCAAGTCTCTACTAATTATTTTGGTAAATAGAATTATTAATATTCTGAGAAGCTCTAAGATCTAAAAGACTTTCTAATTTATCACATCTAGGTTTTTTGATGAGTAGCTGTGAGGGATACTTTCAAACATCAATAGAGATGGAATGCACTATTAAATACAGATGGATACAGGGAAGAATGATGATTGAATTACATTTGTATCTATAACCATAAACGTGGGCTGATATTATTTAATTTTAAGCAAAGATTATATATCACTCCAAAACAAAAGATTATGATCTATGGCTCTGTTTCAAAGTGGTGCACAGAATGTAAAATAGAGACACGACCTAGATCTTTGGCTGTGGCTGAAGAGCACATAGCTACAGATTGGGAGGCAAGGAGAAGAGGAAGAGCACAGGTGGTATGAACCAATGTTTTCACTCCATTGATCCTGGGCCAGCCTGAGGGCTGCACTAATGAATGCTAGCTCCAATGACTCCAAGGATCTATTACTACAGTTGGAGATTTCTGAGGTGTAGGACATCCCTAACCACACCTCCTTTCCCCCAGTTATGCCCCTATGGTCTATGTCACCGGAGAAACTGTCTACACCAGGGTCATTCTCCAAGGATCAGTTACACTAGCTTTAGGACTGTTTGCTCAGGTGCAGTGACACAAAGTGGCCCTAATGCAGTTAAGCATTGGGACCTAGGGATTTTATACACATGACCTGTAAATGTAGAAAGCTTGCAATGTTTTGGTCAAAAGTTGTCAAGCATATGTAAGCTTTGTTAACTGTGTTTGGTTTATTTAATTCATATGTTTGCATTTTAAATAATGTAAAAGATGTTATATTAAACAGACATCAATGAAAATTCTCAGTAGCTAGAACTTGTGCAATGAGACATTGGATAAAAGAAACTGGACCTTTAAAGTCAGAATAGATTAAGAGTATGAATGCATGTATCCCATGAGAACTTATTACCAACTCATAAGACATCCAGAGACCTTCAGAAAGAAACAGGGCCCAGATGTTAGTTCAGATATCATATCATTTCAATTGTAAATATACTGTTTATTATTGTGTTTACAGTGTAGCCGTGTAAAGTTTTTTATCTGATTGACCCAATTACCAACATTGTTTTATATTTATACAAAAGGGATTATATGACATGGCTGCCTGTGATAGCAAGGGACTGGACTGGATGGCTCAGATGTCCCATTCAGATCTATGTTCTTATGTTGTTAGACATAAGTATGCTTTATAAAGAATTATAAACTGGATTATAAACTAAATTAACTGTTAACACTCAGGAAAGGGATCTTGGAATCATTGAGGATAGTTCTCTAAAAACATCCACTCAATGTGCAGTGGCAGTCAAAAAAGCAAGCAGAATGTTGGGAAACATTAGGAAAGGATAGATAATAAGATAGAAAATATCATATTGCCTCTATATAAATCTATGGTATGCCCATATCTTGAATACTGCATGCAGATGAAGTCATTCCATCTAAAAAGATATTTTGGAATTGGAAAAGGGCAACAAAAATAATTACAGGTATGGAACAGCTTCCATATGAGGAGAGATTAATAAGACTTTTCACCTTAGAAAAGAGACAACTAAAAGGGCATATGATAGAGGTCTATAAAATCATGAATGGTGTGGAGAAAGTAAATAAGGAAGTATTATTTACTCCTCAAAACGTAAGAACTAGGGGTCATGAAATGAAATTAATAGGCAGTAGGCTTAAAACAAATAAAAGGAAGTATTTCTTGACACAATGCACAGTCAACCTGTGGAACTCTTTGCTATAGGATGTTGTGAAGGCCAAGACTATAACAGGGTTCAAAAAAGAACTAGATACATTCATGGAGGGTAGGTCCATCAATGGCTATTAGCTAAGATGGTCAGGGATGGTGTCCCTAACCTCTGTTTGTCAGAAGCTGGGAATGGGTGACAGGATCACTTGATGGTTGCGGATTCTTTTCATTCCCTCTGAAGCACATGGTATTGGCCATGGAAGACAGGATACTGGGCTAGATGGACCTTTGGTCTGACCCAGTATGGCCATTCCTATGTTCTTATGAGTACTATGTCCAGTTCTGGGCACCACATTTCAGAAAGGATGAGGACAAACTGGAGAAAGTCCAGAGGAGATCAACAAAAATGATTAAAGGTCTAGAAAACATGGCCTATGGGGAAAGACTGAAAAATTGGGTTTGTTTAGTCTGGAGTAGAGAAGATTGAAGGAGACATGATATCAGTCTTCAAGTAAGTAAAAGGACTTATAAAGTCTTTTTACTTACTTGAAGACTGATATCATGAAGACCTGTTATAAAGAGGAAGGTGATAAATTATTGTCCTTATCTGTTGAGGACAGGACAAAAAGTAATGGGTTTAAATTGCAGCAAAGGCAGTGTAGGTTGGACATTAGGAAAAACTTCTTAACTTTCAGGGTAGTTAAGCACTGGAACAAATTGCCCATAGGGGTTGTGGAATCTCCATCATTGGAGGTTTTTAAGAACAGGTTAGACAAACACCTGTCAGAGATGGTCTAGATAATATGTAGGGATATTAAAGAAGGTACTAACAGTGATTCCCCCAAGTGACAGTGACCCCCCAATAATTTGTCCCCCACACTTTAAAATCCAACAGTTTCACCAAGTACAAAAATCTCTTGGGTCTTCTGTTAAAACTTGTAAGCTACTGTCTGTAGAAACCATTGATTGTATCTATCCTGTGAAAGATACTTTATTACTATGTAAAACTTACAAACAAGTTAATTGACTTTGTTCTTGAAGAATTGATGCAATGTAAACAAACACTATAAGCTGTTAAGTGACTTTCACTTCATTGTAACAGCAAGGGCTCCCAGACCCCCACCCTCTGTGATTAAAGGGCGGGGACTCTCAAATGAATTAGCACACACCCCGAAAGTGGTGGCGACAGTAAATTAAAATATGGTTACGATATGGAATGTATGTTGATAAATGCTTGATGTACATGAATGGTTAGGGAGGTGCCAGCCTAGAAAGGGAGTATCCATCGGCCGAAGAATGTGTAAAGTGAACCACCAGAACCCCCCGGAGGGTAAACTGGGATCCACCCCATCACCTGGAAGGATGAGAAACACAAACTTTGGACAGTTTGGAGCCACCAGGAATGTGCCCAGGAATGTGCCATCTGCTGATTGAGTCAGCAACAGCAGAATGAAACAGCTCCCATAGACTAACATAGGAATTAATTCCTATAAGAATGGACTCTCAAGACTGAGGATTTTGAGTCTCTGGTTCTGCTGCCAGCCTCCAGGAGCATCAGGTGCACCTGACACAGACTCAGCTCCATCCTCATGACCAAGATACCTGGCCAGTAACTTGGCATGAGCAACTTCTAGGCTGGTAACTATAACACCTATAAAAAACTTAAATGAATGATTGTGTAAATGAATGTGTGTGTGTGTGTGTGTGTGTGTGTGTGTGTGTGTGTATAAGGAATAAGTAGTGATAGGAATAAGTAGTCAAAACAATGTTGTTTACTTTTATCTTTTGCTTTATCATTATATTTACAATAACTGTGGCATCTTTGCCTTATCCCTCTTAATAAGATCCTGCTGGTTTTTTATTCTATTGGTATAACAAATACTTAGTCCTGCCTCAGTGCAGGAGATTGGACTAGATCACCTACTGAGGTCCCTTGCAGTCCTACATTTCTATGTTTCTTTGTGTTATTTAAGTAAATAAAAATCAGATAGTTCTGATTATATTACATGGCTACTTCGTTTCCTGAAGAGTCTTTGGTAAAGGACTTTGTCAAAGGCTTTCTAAAGAAAATCTAAGTATACTATATCCTCTGGATCATCCTTATTCACATGCTTGTTAACTCTCTCAAAGAATTTGCAATTAGAAAAATCTGCAGTGGAATTTAAAACAAACTAACTAATAAACAAAAATTTGAAACTTTTCTATTGGTCTTAAGTTTTACATTTGGTAATTTTTTACAAAATCTGAACTTGGGGCCAAGTTTGACCTGACAGTGACCCTGTAACTTTTAGTTTAGGAAGCTGTTTTCCAACAGTAGTAGGATATTTGCATCTTGTTCAGTTCAAGAAAGTCTAAAAGACTGCACTTCAAGTTTCATAAAACATAAAATAACTGGTGTCCTTTTCATTTCACAGACTTTTAACCCATATTTCCCTCCCATAAATGTGCTATTTCCTTTGGCCAACTTGTTAGCCTGAGCTAATCACCATATGTTATGATAGTTAAGCTTTACCAAGAATTATGATGTTAGTCACACATTGAATGGATGAAAGAAAGGTTCTATAAATGGTCACTGTCTCCATTGCTCTTTGATCTTTCTGTAGCACGGCCAACATGTCTCCCTTTATGTTCCAGAACAGGGTGATTTAAAAGTTGCCTTTGAGCGGTTCAGCATTAGTCTTGCATTAGACAGGAGATATTCCCACTACAGCCGTGTGTGAGATTTGGTGTCAACCTTTATATCATGAATTGCTTTCATCCAGCTCAGGGCAGCAGGCTTTTAAATATCATCCATCAACTCTGTGTGCCACCTGTGAGACACTGTTTTCAGCAATTCTTCAGAAAAGAATGACCACTGTTATGTGCTAGGGTGACAGAAGAAGACTGATGTGAAAGCTGGATTTCACTTGATGAATTATGCTACTAAAGTAACATGTGGACAGGCAAAGTCTAATGAAAACTAATGGCTTCATTAGTTGTCCAAACTTTTTGTACATTAACTATCTGTGTTGTATGTCAGGTTCACAGTTCAAAGTTAAAAAGCTTTGTAAGTAAGGGTTTGAGAGTGTCAGGCAGTCAGCACTTACAGGATCAGGCCTATATCTAGCAATAATGCTACTGCTACATAATAATGTATTTCATCTATATAGTGCTATTCATCCAAAGTATCTGAAAGCACTTATCTAGCTAGAACAAATATCACTTCACCCACCATTGAAATTCAGACACATCTGGGTTGGAATGTAGAATGCTATGAGTAATAGAAGTGTCTTACTCTTATTTACTACTTTTTAACTGAAAATGACATTAACGCCATACTTGGTGGCCTAAACTCCCATTGACCCCAGCGGGTTTTGGATCAGGCCCTTAGTGTTGAATTTGTTAAGAAAGTGTGTATGGCCACTGGGCTACTGAGGGATTTTCACCTATTTTTAAAATCAACCTATTCATTTAATTTTTAAATATTTGTAATGGTGTGTGCTGGAGCGCAGATTCATAATGGGCTCGTTGTTAACCTGCGCTTTCTCCATCGGTTTCTTGTATCCACCTGTTGTCTTCTTCTGACTTATACATGTATTGTAAACTGTTTGTGGGTAGGAGCCGGCTTTTTATAGTTTGCTTAAAACAATGGAGCTGGGGTCTTTAGGCACCACCACTGTACAAATAAATAACAAAACTAATAATATTGATTGTAGGAAGTTAGTGAAAAGTGCTGGCTTAACAGCTCTGGAGGCTGAAATCCTCTGTTTATCCTAAGGACAGTTATTGCATGGATGCTGTGTAGCCCAACCCTGACCTGAAAAGACACTTCCCCTCTCACAGGGGTGATAGAGTAATTAATCTACCTCCAAGACTATTCAATCATTGTCTTCTTGGATGCGATTGCTAATTGGGGTTCTTATTGTGGTGATGTTGACACCTGTCCACCAGGAAACTGACTGAGGACACCAACTCATTTCATATTGCCACATAACAGCTTTCAGATGGTAATGACTTTCAGTCACTGCCAACCTTGCCTGGGTTTGAACGAGTAACTTAGACACAAAAGACTCCTCTCTTATTAGTACCAATCCCCTGAGCCATCCAGTTCCCCAGCAGCAGATGTCTCATGTGTGAGTGTCAAAACAGAGGCAATCATGTCTAAAAATATGGGCTGAATAAATGTTTGTAAAGTATTAGCTCCACAGCATTAAAAGTATGATATTGCACCCATTGACATAGCAAAGCTCCTATTGATTTTAGTGGATGCAGCATTTTAATATGCGGTACCATAAATCCAGAAGGTTATGATTCAAAACACTAAAATCCAAGAGAAATATTGGCTTTACACACCTCTGAGTAGACAATCCCTAAAGCCATTCTGGCTGCTTAATGCTGTTCTAACTTTCACGCAGTCAGAGATGTACCTTTGTTTATGTCTCTTAAATACATACCATCCACCTGGGTTTCACTAAACAATTACACAATGCATTTTCAAATGGAAAGGTCGCTGAGCTCATTTATTATATTAAGATCTTTAAAGAGGGCCAGTCAATGTAGCTGGGAAAGAGATATTGGGACAAATTATCTGCTGATGGGCAAAACGCCATTAAAGCCAGTAGAGCTGCTCCCATTTACGCCAACGGAGATTTTGGCTCATCTTGTTTCCCATGTGGCTCTGTCAGCGAGGCTAAAATGACACAGACGCTGCCGTCTAATGTAACTGATAAATACAGTATTGCAAAATAATCAGCTTCTGAGAAGATACGTCAAAGGAATGAAATACCAGCAGCCAAGGACAGCTTGTTTTGTCAGGAGCCCGATCCTGCTAACACTTACAGTTGTACAGGCTAGTCCTAGGAGATTTTTGCAGGAATAGTGTCTAAGAAAGCATACTACCAAAATGGAAATGGAAATAAATCATTGCCTCGGAAGAGTATATGTGCTCGTAAAAAAAAAAAAAAAAAGTCCCCCAAATAACTGGTAAGTCTTCAGAGCTCTGCTGATTAGAGAAAAGCCAATTGCAGTAAGAGTCTCACTGCCAATTAAGCACCTGCAGCATAGGAAACTGTATTGCCAAACAGGCTGCTTTTCTGTTCTGGGGAACTGCTTGATAAGTGACAACACCCCAAGTTCTTGCCCTTGGTAGACAGGCTTTTGTAGGAGGCTGGTTTATATAGGGCAGCCAGTCATTTATGGGAGTCCCGGTGGCAGTAAAATATTTGAATGAAAGAACCTGCTCCCACGCTGCAAGAAGCTTTTCCAGTTGGTCAGGTCAGGAGAGTTAAAAGAAGAATAAAAGTGCAATTGTTTGCAGGAAGGGGGAGGAGGAAACCAATTTATCAACACTGTTTTACACAGTTTAGCTCCCCTTTGCCACCAAAGTTACTCAGAATGCATGCTGTCCATATGGAATATATTTTCTCCAGTGTTGTGAGCCAGATTCTGATCTAATTTACACTGTTGTAAATCTGAGGTAATCCCACTGAAGTCACTAAAGAGGTGTAACTGGCCCTGTGTCCTAAAGCGTGAAAAGACTCTTCATCAGTGTGTGTTATTATTACTGTTATTATTTGCTTTGTAGTCTCATCTAGGACCTCAATCATAGATCAGGACTTCCCTGTACTTGGCACTGTACAAAAACAGAAAACAAACAAACAAAACATGGTCCCTGCCATGATTAGTTAATCTCTCCGGCATACCAAACATATGCAGAGAATCTATCACCTTGTATCACCTGTTTGAACCACGTAACAACACCAACAGTAAGCCTATTGTACAGTAAACTGCATTATCTGCCATTTATCCAGTGATTTATTGTTGATAAAGGGGGAAACAACTGCTGAGACTTTAACCACAAGATATTGAGCAGATAGTAAGGAGATTAATGCCCCTCCTGGTTTTACAGCTGCTGCAAAGAACCCTGCACTAAGGCTCACTCTCAATAACCATTCTCTTGCCATAAGTAATGGCCAAGGTTTCCTAGTACAATTGTGTTAGAGCTTTGGGCCCTGTGTGCATCGGGATCAATGCAGATTCCCTAATCAAGGCCTCAGACTCCATGTGAAGAAGTCCTTCCAGGCCAGCCTCAGTAATAGATTCACAAACTGAGGAGAGGTGATCTCTCTCGAGCACAGAAGATTGAACAAAACAGTAAAATGGAAGAGGAAGGACAATTCTAGAATGTTCTCAGAAATAGTAACACATTAATGACTAGACTGGGACTTGGGCTACCTGGATCATGGGTCCAAGTATTCAAAAGCAAGCAAGTGCTGCACATCCATTCCCTCTCCCCACTTCACCAGCAGGTAACAGGGTATGTGTTTGTGGGGAAATCAGTAGCATCTTGACTCCACTCCTCCAGCTCACCTATCATTGCATCTGAACTGGCACGGGGGCGGGAGGCTCATAATTTGTGACTGGTGTAAATTACTCTGCACTATTTTCTTTGAATTTCACTTCTTTGGGTGCTAATTTCATAATTACTACTATGGAATGGTATATGTAATAGTTGCAGAAATGAGTGTTGCATTTAGTTCTGAAAGGGGTTAGTTCTGATATCATTCTGATCCGTTGTGGCAGTGGGTTCCATAGGCCAAGCCAGCTCCTGGGGCAGTTCTGTCTCCCCCATTCATGAATCTCCCCCTAGTGATCCAAAGAGTTGAGTGGAACATAGTTGTTGTGGAAGATCATGGTCACAAAGGAAGAGGTGATCTCTTCTCAGGTAGCTGGGACAGTCCCTTGAAGGACTTTGACTACCTGGCCAAAGACCTTGAACTGTACTCTGGACTCCACAAAGAGCCAATGCAGACACCCAGAGTTCTAGGGAGGACGTATGTTCGTGTGGACTTGTATTGCTAAGCAGACAGGTGTTTAGTACCAAGAACCTTTTCCAAGGTATGTAGCTTCATTCCTAGATACGATTGGAAATAATCAAGCCTGGAGTTCAGGACTGCATGGCTCATTGTGGGTGATTCTGGGCTGGATAGGATAAAGCAGACTCTGTTGGCCAGTTGCACATTAGTGGGTGTTTTGCTGCATGGGTATTTGGACATCCAACGAGGAGTCCAAAAGCTGTCCCTGCTCTCCAGGCACAGTGCTGGGCTTGATGTGTCTCCACAATGCCTCCTACGGGGCAGGGTGCCACAGGGCCTCAAAAAAGGTAAATTATTCAGTACAGAAACAACTCACATTTTTCTTGACACAAAATCTAATAGCTCAGAAACTTTCCTATTACAAAACACTCAAAGCCAAGATTGTTAAAAAAAAAAGTACTGGATGGCTTAGGACATGTTAATGGGCTAATGGGCCAGATCATCTGCTGGTGTAAATCAGTGTAACTTCATTAATGACACAACATTACACTGATTTACACCAGCTAACGCTCTGGCCCATAGGGTCTTTTACCCCTGAGTCATTTGTTTGAAGCTGGCTCAGTTTAGTAGCAGTCCAGTTCTGCCAATCAATAGTGACCTATCAGCCACAAGTGCATGGTGGTAAATGTATAATAGGTTGTTTGTGTCAGTCCACGTCTTAGTAGGCAAGTGTTCAGAACACAAAAACAACTCTCACAGTTGGACTAGCTGGCATCCTTGCTGGCATTCCCAACAGAGAGACAAAGGATTGAATGGGCATGGGGACTGAGCCTCCTACCACCCTGGGTTGCTACCAACGTGTGTCTGAATTGGGGCACACTGGTATGGGTAAGCGTTCACTGCTGCTGGCTTTACCTAACTTGTTTTGTGCCAAGAGGACTTTGGTTTCCAGGGCTGTCAATTTCGGACCTTTCATGAGCATTAAATTCATTTTTAATTAAGAGGAGGAGGAGAATACATTAAATATATTCAAATTCACAGCCATGGTTGATCGATTAAGCCTGTTAAAATACTGCACAACATCAAAATAAAAGCCTACAGCCTGGTTTAAAGTAATGTCTATGGAGAGGAAATCTAATTGTATCCAAAATGTAAATTCTACTAAGCTTGAAGTATGTCTGCTCTGCAAATGAAAGGGAAAGACTTATAATAAGATCACAAACACAGGAATCTGCTGCACTGACTGTTCAGTGCTAGAACGAGTCATGAAACTGACAGATTCTCTCCCAGCTGTTAAAACTATCATAACCCTAAGGCAATTAATTCCACCCATTCAAAGTTTTGCTTGCATGGCAACAATCAAATTGCTACAGATAATAATGTAAGAATAAGACATGGACACTGTTAGGAGCAGAGCATTTGAACCTTCTTTAGAAAAACAATACAACAGAAAATGGGTGACGAATACAAAAGCAAGGCAAAGGAACTTGCTATCTTAAGAACAAAACACAAGCCAACCTGGCATTGTTCTAAACCACAGAGCGAGACAAGCTGTGCCAAACTGAATCATGCAAATGAGAGGCATGCAGGAAATTTAATAAAATGCATTGCCAGGCTAAAGAACAGAAGTTGTACTAACAACAGTCACATTGAACCTTGCAATAACAAACCTATTACCCAAATGCCACCTGGGGCTTCCCTTGGCTCAAATGTTGAAAGAGTGGAATTCGTTCTCCAATTTGTATTCAAACGGCATCGCCCTTTGTAACTGTATCCAAGTCCTATTGTGAATTTGAGTCATGTAGACACTATAGAAGATTTAACACAATCACCTGAAAACTAAGAATTGCTTGCTGTGGCTGCTGATCATAAATCAAATGAGGTAGATTTACTTAGTCAAGTAACTTAGTACATTTATACTAGAAAGGAGACCTAAAATGAGCCATCCCAGCAATGTTCTGGTTTACACTCTCTCTGTCTACTTACTGTGCCCTTGGGAGCAGCAGGCAGCATGTTGACATTTACGAGGCTTCCATTCCCCTGATACCTCTCAAGTCTGCTGAGGCCCAAATGTCAGCCACAATGAGGGTCAAAGATTTAAAATGAGGGACACGAAGCAAAGAATAGTACAAGAAGCTTTAAATGATATGGGATTAGTTTATTTAGCAAGAAAACATGAGCTGGAGCTGCTATATTCTGATCTGAATTTCAAACACTATACCCCGGAGGTGTTCAGATCTAAGAATACTGATTCAGCTTATTGTAAACATTGGGACCAGTTGCAAAATTTGACTCTAGTTTAGAATTCTGAATGTCTTAGCATTCAGATGTGTTTTGATTCAACCCCATTTGTCTATATCCTCAGCTTCATGATTCAACATATTTTAACATGATTCAACCTACTTAAAGAGTATTATCAATAGTAGGTTACAAAGTAGCAGCCGTGTTAGTCTGTATCTGCAAAAAGAACAGGAGTACTTGTGGCACCTTAGAGACAAAGAAATTTATTTGAGCATAAGCTTTCGTGGGCTACAGCTCACTTCTTCAATAGTAGTTACTAATGGTTCACTGTCGAACTGGAAGGACGTATCTAGTGGGGTCTTGCAAGGGACTGTCCTGGGTCTAGTAATATTCAGCATTTTAATTAATGACTTGGATAAGGGAGTGGAGACAGGGCCGGCGCTTCCACTAGGCGACCCTAGGGCGGCAGGATTTGGGGGTCCTTCACTCGCTCTGGGACCCGCCGCCGAAGTGCCCCGAAGACACGGAGCAGAAGGACCCCGCCGCCGAATGCTCAGGAGGAGCACTGCTGCCTAGGGCGGCAAAAACTCTGGCGCTGCTCCTGAGTGGAGAGTATGATTATAAAAACTGAGGATGGAACCAACCGGTAAGGGTCTGAAAGGATTTTGGAGGACAAGATTAGAATTCAAAATGACCTTGACAAATGGGAGAATTGGTCTGAAATCAACAAGATGAAATTCAATACAGACAAGTGCAAAATATACAGTTAGGAAGGAAAAATCAAATGCAAAAATACAAAATGGGAATAGCTGTCTAGGTGGTAGTATTGGTGAAAAGAATCTGGGGTTTACAGTGGATCACAAATTTAATATGAGTCACCAATGTGATGCGAAAAAGCCTAATATTCTGGGCTGTATAACAGGAGTGTTGTATGTAAAACACGGGAGGTAACTGTCTCACTCAACTTGGCCCAGATAAAGCCTCAGCTGGAGTACTGTGTCCAGTGTGGAACGTCACACTTTAAGAAACATGTGGATAAATTGGAGAGAGTCCAGAGGAGAACAACAATTATGATAAAGGATTAGAAAACCTGATCTATGAGGAATGGTTAAAAAAACGTGTATTTTTAGTCTTGAAAAAAGAAGACTGAGGGGGAACTTGGTAACTGTCTTCAAATATGTTAAGAGCTGTTATAAAGCGGATGGTGATCATGGTGATCACTTGTTCTCCAGGTCCAGTGGAGGTAGGACAAGAAGTAATCTGCTAAATCTTCAGCCAGGGTGACTTAGGTTAGATATTAGGAAAAGCTTTCTAACTACAAGGACAGCTAAGTACTGGAATAGGCTTCCAAAGGAGGTTGTGGAATCCCCATCATTGGAGATTTTAAAGATCAGGTTACAGAAACACCGGTCAGGGACAGTCTACATATACTTGGTCCTGCCTCAGTGTGGGGGGCTGGACTAGAGGACCTCTCAAGGTCCCTTCTAGCCATACACTTCTATGATTCTTTGATTTCTGATGTCAATAATTATCAGGAATGAAAAGGGTCAATACTCTAAGGCAAGGGTGACAGTAAATTTGGGTCTCACGTGAGGGACATCTCTCTTAATGAAGCCATCGTTGAGAGGTATGTGGCCCCTCTTAAAGAGTGGAGTGCTATTAAATTTGAATCTGCTCAAAACAGCAGAGCCAGCAGTGCGAGAATAAATGCTGAGAATGTATGTGGCAGTAAGACAATGTCATATGGAAACAACTCTATTGTTTTCCAATTCCTGTATTAAATTTTGTCCTGTATTTTTATTCTACCGATGTCAGTCTGAAGCCATGTATTATAATAACTATTTCTTATATAACACTTGTTATCAGTATATCTCAAAGTGTTTCCCATTCTTTTAATATATTTATCGTCACAACATCCATGAAGGAGGGAAGTGTTATTATCCTTATTTTACAGATAGCAAACTCATGCACAGAGAGATTAAGTGATTTGTTCAAGGTCAAACAGGAAGAGTGCAAAACTGGGACATGGTAGAATTGAACCTGGGCCTCCATGGGCTCTGACAGTGCCCTACCCACTGGACCATTCTTTCCCTCTGGAATCTTTATCAATAATGACTTCTGATGGTGAAGCACAGGGAGAGCTGCAGACAAAGGCACACAGAGGGTGATTCTTGTATGCGGCTTGCTCACACACCTAGTAAAGCCAATGGCAAAACTCTCATTGACTTGGATGGTGCCGGATCAGGCCTTGTGAGCTGTGTTGGCCCTGTCTAGGGAAGTACTGAGTGCATCTTAAGAGGTGCTAAATGCCTTCATCTCCCACAGAAATCAATGAGAGCTGAGTGCTCTCTCCTCACAAGATACATTCAGCCCCTTGCAGAATAGTACCCTGAGGTGTTACACATGCAGCGTGGACCAGATCATTTCCTCAGATACCTCCATCCCCCTGCTGTGAATTATGCATGTATCTAAGGACAGGGTTTGGCCTCAGGGGCATATGATGATGTCATGGCAACTAAAGGAGTGAAGCTTTGTGATTGCCTCAGATCCCTGAGATGTAGGGAAACCTTATTTGTCATTTATTGTACATATTTGATTCATCACATAAGATTTTAAGAGAACATTTAAAAAATAAAGTGATATTAACAATGTCCCTTTAGTCCCGTTAGGTTAGATAGGATTACAAATATCTGCAGAAGAGATGTAAACCTTCATGTTTCTGGGCATAAGCCAACCAGTAACAGATGGTGGTTAAGAAGAAACTCACCCTTTGGGCAGGTTTCTTGCACAGTCTTTATAAGAATCTGGTACAGGCCACTGTCAGATACAGGAGGGTCTGATCCAGTCTGGCTACTTCTATATTCCTCTTTTTTGCTGATGTCTTGTAAATTCTGTAAGAGAAAAAAATATGTTTAGTTTTGTTTAAACGTTTGATTTCAAGAACTTAACGGCACAGCTCATTGCTGAATTCTGGCAGATGAGGTGACTCAGGGTTCGTCTTCACTACCCACCGTATCGGCATGTAGCAATCGATTTATCCGGGATCGATATATCGCGTCTTGTTAAGACGCGATATATCGATCCCCGAATGCGCTCACCATCGACTCCGGAACTCCACCAGAGCGAGCGGCGGTAGCGCAGTTGACGGGGGAGCCGCGGCCGTCGATCCCGCTCCGTGTGGACCCCAGGTAATTTGATCCAAGATATTTCGACTTCAGCTACGCTATTTGTGTAGCTGAAGTTGCGTATCTTGGATTGATCCTGCCCCCAGTGTAGACCAGCCCTCAGCTAATGTTGCCTGTAGTTCATTTGTACACTGCCATCTTCTTGATTAGAATGTTATGAGTAGTTTGGGGGTTTTCTCAACACTTGACAAATGGCTCCCCCGATTTAGCTAGCAGTGAAATTCTTGCTATAACTGTTAAATATAAATATTCAGGGACAGATTCTGAGAAGTGCTGATTACCTGTATCTCCCAAGTGGGAGCTGCATGTGCCCAGAGCCTTTTAGGATTTAGACCCCACTTCCTATATTATTTTACGTATCTAAAGATTAATATAACAAAATCTTCAAAAAGTTGGTGAAAAAACCCACCCACTCACTAGAGGCGGTTGGAAAATTTCAATGAAAATGAAATTTTAATGAAAAATGTCCATGAAACTTACTACCGTCACCATGGTTAAAACTCTTAACACGTAAGGGTACCGCTACACTACTCGCCGGATCGGCGGGTAGCGATCGATCTATCGGGGATCGATTTATCATGTGTAGTGTAGACGCGATAAATTGATCCCCGATCGCTCTCCCATCGACTGCTGAACTCCAGCTCGGTGAGAGCCGGAAGCAACGTCGACGGGGGAGCCACGGCAATCAACCCCGCGCCATGAGGACGCGAGGTAAGTCGAACTAAGATACGTCAACTTCAGCTATGTTGTTCTCATAGCTGAAGTTGCGTATTTTAGGTCGATCCCCCCTCAGTGTAGACCAGGCCTTAGTGAAACAAAAAAGAGAGCTAGCTTGGAATTCCCCCCACAGCCCTGTTAAAGGTCCCTGGAGCCAATCTGGGCCCAATAATGTTACTGAGAGAATGCAGGAAACTCTAGAAGAGGGCTTCTTGATTTTTTTTCAGAGCGTAGACCACATCTTAACAGAGAATTTCTCCAATGGACACCTTCCCTCCCAATCACCATTGCAAGAACAACAGAATTTGATCTACTATCTCAGGAAGTATTTATCTCAAATCTAACCAACACGCTACACAATGGCATTTTTAGGATCTGACTTTTGGACTGGTGAAGAGTTTGCCTACGGTGGTTGATCACAATCTTAACTGTTCCCTGAATCTACTGTAGGATATATATATATATTTTGCTGGTGCATTTTATCTGTTTGTTAGCTCCTGAATTATAAAGCAAATGGATGCTCTCACCTCTTACAATGAAACTCCCTATTGATGTCAGGTAGAATTTCACAAGCAGAATGAAGGAAATATTTGGCCTAGTTATAGTAGCTGAACTCAGTACCTAGGTACTTAGCTGCATATTTTGCCAGAATCTTGCCTTTATGTTTTATCTCAGCTAGAGGGGCTAATGGGATGACAGACCCCTTTCCTGGGGCTTTCTAGTGGATCTGGTCCTGATCATATAGTGGGTAACAAATAAAAGAAGAAAGAATTAAACACGATAGTGAGGTTGAAAATCTCAAGCTCAAATTACTATTTAATTAGAGTTGGAGCAATGGACAAATCTCATTTGCACAGATTAGGAATGTAGCATAGTTTGTATTATCATGTAGCAGAAACTTTCACTGTCGTAACCTGGTTTGAGCATTTAAAAATATTAATCAAAGATTAGTCCTTGGCGCTGATTTGTGGGAAAAGACTAATAGGGATGAAGATTTATAACTTGGGTAAGTGATTAATGTAGTTTAGACTCTAAGGGTCACATCGTTAGCTGGTGTGAACTGGCGTAGTGCCACTGAGTTGGGGATCTGGCCCCTTGCATTCGATAGCAAAGGGTTCATTCTGATATGGGTTTGTAGCATTAGGTTGTCTAGATAAGCAATCTTCAACCTGGCAGAGCAGGAGAGTCACTCTGTCAGCAAATGTATTCACAGGGAGTCAGAAAGCAATGGAGTGATATCGGGGCACCCTGTTGCAATGCTTGTGTCATGATACTGCATCCTAAGATTTAATCGGCACATAGGATAGTCAGACACATCACAGTGCACTGTACCATAGTTACTTGGGAAAAGATTCACTGCAAGTTCATTCGACACAATGGGTCAAATTCATGTAAGTAGGGACAAATCCACTGACATCAATGTGCCAGAGGTGAGTTTGGTCTAATTTCTCCTCTCATTCCCCACTCCAGGCTGCTTGGAGAAATAGGAAGAGATGCTGGCAGCTCCAGTGCATGTGCAAAGCCATTTTTAGAGCCCGCCCTGGGATCTCTGCCTCCTCTTCCAGAGGTCAAACCTGACTCTGAGATAGGGGTTTCCTGAGAGCCATAGAATCTCCAGGGGAGAAGCACTAGCCTAGATCAGAGCGTTAGAAGTGTTTTTTGTAATACTGACTCAGCCCTGTAGAGGGAATGCTTCGGTAAGACTTAAGTGATGTGATGTGTAATTTCTAATACCAGGCACCAAATTCACCCCTGGCATCACCCCACTCAATTCAATTTGGATGATACCTGGGATGAATTTGGCCCTGTAATTTTTTCCTAAAATTCTTGTTGCGTTACACAGTGGCTTAATAAATCAATCCCCAAATAAAGTAAAAAAAAAAAGAATGTTATTTTAAATTCAGTGCAAGTGGTAGGCTTTGATGCAGTATTACATGGACATAAAAAGCTTATGATGACATGCATATTAAAAGGACTTTTCGTTCACAGCTTGCTGAAGGCCCCGCCGCTAAATGTAACAAACCAAATGTTTGGTGTGTTGTTTATGAACTCCTCTGAGTTTTCCATCTGAAATTGGCCTAGCAGAACCATAATTCCAGCAGAACCACATAGAGGAACTGGCTTTGTTAGCTGGATGTAGAAAGCACAAGCCCTTCAAAAATATCCCAGGATATGTGTTGTTTGTTGAGATAAGGGCAATAAACCTATTTAAATACCTTAATATGTATTGTTGATAATAATATCTTGCATTGATGTAGTCACTTCCCTCCAAAAATCTGACAGAAGTTCCAGACACGCCTCACAACATCCATCAGAGCCACTCTAAACATGGGTAAACAGAGGCACAGAGAGGTTGTGACACGCCCAAGAGGATTCAGAATCAGTGACAAAATTGGGAACAGAGGCAGGAGTCCTGACGCTGAGCCCTCTACCCTACGTAGAGAACACATTCCCTCAGCACCTTCCCAAGCTGACAATGCTTTCATCTACTTAAAAAAGCATTATGATATCCATGTTTAAAGAAAGATGTCTGGGTGAGAGCCCTCCCCACCAAATACAAGTCATTCATGTCTATTTGCTGCTAGTGGGGTCTGTATCCTTATATACTAAGTATTAATCATCACAATGATCTATCTTCTTAGATTTCAGAGTAGCAGCCTTGTTAGTCTGTATTCGCAAAAAGAACAGGAGTACTTGTGGCACCTTAGAGACTAACAAATTTTGTTAGTCTCTAAGGTGCCACAAGTACTCCTATCTTCTTAGAGTATATTAATACTTTCACCCTTGGAGCTCTTTTGTTCACTAGGCTAATTCTTTGCAAAGCCAGCTGTAGAGCAGATTCATCCAGAGTTTCCTCCAGGGGGAAAAAAAAATAATCCAGAAAAAACAGCTTCTCTGGGGAACAAGGTCAACTCTGACGCCACAAAGTTAACTTCTGTGGTGCAAATCAAGGGCAGCCCTGGTAATATGCTGCCCAGTCCAGCCCCGTCCAGATTGCATCGCACAATCATCATAACCTTCTCCTCCTAGTGATGTGGAATGACATCTCCAAACAACTCCCTCTGCCTTCACCCCTCCTTCCTCCTTTCCCTCCCAGCAAATTGAAGGGTAATTTTACAAGTGAGGATGGAGCACTCCTGAAACAACAGAACTGGGGAGCGGGAGACCTGGTTTCAATTCTCTGCTCTGCATTGAGTTGCTGGCCAAGTCACTTTGCCACTCTACACCTTGGCTTTTCTTTTACTTGCATGCCGAGATCTGCCAATGAAAAGCCACAGGAGTTAGAACAGTATTGTTATTATTCATGCAAGAAGATGAGATGCAAGGAGTGGCAAGGGAGATCTTACAGTGGGCTAACTAAAAATAAAGGGCTGGCTTGAGCCTTTAGATTCAACCTGGAGTAAGGGGCAGCACATAACTGAGCTGCTCCAGGAAGATCCTGTAAGCATTGTGCCTGAGTGATCCCCTATGGGACACATTTCTCCTGGAGCTCCTCTTTATAACTATGCAGTATCTGTTAATTACTAGATGCAGCATACATGCTCCCCCACCACATGCAGCCAATTGTGCTGACAGGCACATGGGGGCAAAGCCCTGACTCCACCAACTTCCTCCCCCTTTCTGATGGGGGAGCTGTATCGGACACACAGCCCTTGCTCTTCCCACGATGTGGGTTCATTCTGCACAGCTGTGCAGGGGGATGCAATCTGTCTCCCCGGCATGGCCATGTGGGATCCAGTCAGACTCTAGTTCCAAACCTTCAGGTGTTCTACAATCCCACTCTTCATCAAGCCAGGAGTTATTTTGTACTTAGTGGAATGATAAAATATGACCTAGAACTTCTTATAGTCAAGAAGATACAGTTTTAAAAATAACAGGATTCAAAAAAGAACTAGATAAATTCATGGAGGGTAGGTCCATCAATGGCTATTAGCTAAGATGGTCAGGGATGGTGTCCCTAGCCTCTGTTTGTCAGAAGCTGGGAATGGGTGACAGGGGATGAATCACTTGATGATTACCTGTTCTGTTCATTCCCTCTGGGGCACCTGGCATTGGCCACTGTCGGAAGGCAGAATACTGGGCTAGATGGACCTTTGGTCTGACCCAGTATAGCCGTTCTTATGTTGATCTTACACAATTGCTGTTTTGACAACATGAGCGCCTGCTTATGAACAAGAACTGTACAGCAGGACACCCTAACATGAAACCAGTACGAGCTCGCTCCAGGCAAAGTGTAGGGCAGTGCTTGGATTGAGTCATTTGCCAGTAGGGAATAAAATCCTTGTATTGGAGCCCAAGGTATCCTGCCACTTGGTGCAATCAGATTCAACGTACAGGCCAGAAATTTGTTCTTCAGAAATAGATTGATCCAGTTAAATATCTAATACTGGGGACCACCTGCATATCCCACACTCGGGGATCTAGCAGGTGTCCTCAATCTCAGACTGTTGTTATCCTACATTCTTTAGGAACCAGGGATAAAAGTTAGCCTGGCTAAGGGATGGTTTAGCAGCATCCATGGAGAGGAATGTGTTCCACCAGAGGCAGGGAAATCCCTCTCTTCTTCTCCAGTGAGGAGTAGGGAATTGTCTTTACTTACAGAGGACATTGCCAGAGGCAGAAACCAATGATCCCAGACTAACTTACCCAGAAAAATGTCCAAGAGGCTGCAAATTTATTGAATTAAACTTAACAATATAACACCAAAGGGCAGCAACTGGAATTCCTTGGGCCATTGCTCTGTGACCATGCTCTGATGCATCAGACTTGAAGTTGCTTTTGCCAGAAGGGCATGAAGGCCACAGGCCCTTACCAGCTTTCCAATGTGGCCAAAAGACTGAGAGTGCACAAAGTTAACCTGGGGGTCAAATGAATCATTGACTGAGGTTCCCTTTGGATAAGGAAGGTGATGATTTCCCAGTAGGGACATTCTAAGATAGGTTAAGGTCACAAAGGAAATGGCTGGCAGCACCACCATAACTAATGGTTGGTGCATTTTTCCTTTTACAATGCAGTACATGGCAAAAGCAAATTTAAAATTATGGGTGTAGAGAAGTGGTGAGTCCAGAAGATAGGGCACAGAACTAAATGTCAGGTGACCTGTGTTCTCTTCCTGGCAAGGCTACTGACTTAATGCACTGCTCTCTATGCCTCAATTTCTCCATCTGTAAAATAGGTCTAGTAATACAATACTTACCCTCCTTTAAAATCTATGGATGAGAAGTGACACATAAGTGCAAAGCATACTTATTTATTATCATGTAGCCTTTATGAGATATCCTACAACATCACAAAACTGCCTAGCACTTGTTTGGCACTATGCAAATATTAAACCCCTCCCAGATATATTCAGCAGCTCTTCAATCAACATAGTCCAGTGACACTTCTGCAGCTCCCTACCCAGACCCTTCCCTCCTGCATTGCTGGAGTTTGCATCTCACCTACTGTCCACCCTTTCTCCAGCAACATGGAGCTAACCCTTCCCTTACAGCAAGCCTGGGCCCTGTGCTGACCACTGCACTCTGTGCATGTGCCCAACTCACCTGTTTTTCCTCATTCTCATGCTTGGGTTCAGGGACAATGGGAAGGCCATTAGCAGGATGCTGAAAATTGCCAGGCCTAGCCATAGGGATGACTTCAAGCCAAACCTGGTTGCTCACTTTCCTTCCAAAGCTATCCCTGCTCCTCAGAAAGCACTCATTAAATTGCAGCTAAGCAGTACTGCTGTTACCAGCTATGACCAGCTTCTTCTTGGCCTCCAGCTCATTCTTCCTAACCAGCAGTATGTCAAGAATAGCGGGCTCTGCAGGAGAAAATGTCCTTTCTGTATTTTTCCCTTTAAAACTATGGACAATTAGGAATCTTGCAATTCAGCTGCTGCTGCAGAAACTCACGAACATCCTCCATTGTTGGGGGTTATATGTGAATTTGTTCAGAATGTAGCTGAGCACCCCACAGGCTGTGGATGGAAAGAGGGTCCCTGTGAAGAGGTATGGCTATGAAAGGGGAAGGGATGTCTCTTCTGGTGCACAGCCAACACCCCTACTGTAGCCTATTGCGTAGTGGGCTGAGACGAGGCAAACTTCTGAGGCTGACCTAGCCCACTCCCGTGCCTTTCACTTCGCCCACTTGAGAAGCAGTCCAATGCAGTCCCCACACACTCTGATATCTGGGCCACTGCTCTAGACAGCAGCTGAGTATGTCCACCAGTATTGCCAGATCCCTCTGGCCAGTACTGAGTAATCCTTCAGTAAAGGCTGGTCAAAGCAAGGTCTAAGGTTAGCCAAAGGCTCTGTGTGCCACAGGTACTGGTCTCCCTTCCCCTCATTGTGGTGAGAGGTGTAGCAACAGGAAGGGCCTTAGCTTGTATGGTAAGAAAACTCACCTCCCTGGGGGCAGGGCTGCCTCACCCTCGGGGCAGCCATAGTGGTGGTGTGATGGCCACCATCTTGGCTGACACACCAAGGATTGAACCAGGGGCCTCCAGAACTAAAAGCATAAACCATGACAGCTTGAGTTTACAAGCCAAGCCGCACCAACTGGGGACTCTAGCAGACCCCTATCCTGTTGAGAGGGCAGTGAGGGCAACGTTTCACACACTCACCAGTGGGCTACAGTAGCTGAGGCATAGGTCACAGGAGGCTGCTGCCCAGCTGCAGATAGAGGAGCAGCCACAAGAGGGGGACTCAGAGGACTGGAGGCACTAGTACATACGCCGAAGAAAACTGACTTGGTTCCAAAGCTATATTGTGGTGCGGCCAAACGCTGACACAGACTGAGTCAGAGAAGGATGAAGGCCTTCTAAGGGGAGAGTGGCGGGAGAAGTGACCTTACTATCTAATGTAATGGGGCTGAGGAGGGGCCGCATGTTACATAACAGCGCTGGAAGAAGGGGCTGGGCCGCACAGGATAAGGGCTAGCGGGATGGAGGCTGTGAGAGGAGGCCTACACAAGGTAGAGTAGCCTCAGCTGTATGTGGGCAGAAGTTAGAGGAGGGGCTGCTTTCCCCTCTCTGGTTATTTCTCTCTCTAGATACAATGCACCCATCCCTGCGAAGCCCTACAAAATGATAGAAAGCCACCCAAGTGATCGACTGCAGGACCTCAGCTTTGGTGGTGCCACTTTGGTAAGCGACCGAGACACATGATTCGGACTGACCAGTGGAAATCCTCCAAACAACAAGCCATAGGTTGTTTTTGCAGCTGTTGTGACACTGCCTGCTTGTGCCAGCAATCCCAGGGTCAGCACCGTGTTTCCCGTTCACCGTGGTTACCGAGGCACCATCACAACAAAAGGAATATCCCCAGAACTGGGAAATCTCTGCTGCTGGAATAAAGGGCACCTCCCTCCCCATATACCCCACCCCACCTGCTTTCCTGGTTGCTGCATCAAGGGGCGGGGGTTCTTACACCACATCCCTTGTCCTATACAGATCTTGGTAATAAACAGGGATCAAACAAACCAATAATAAATAAACAAGCATGAATAACTCATACTGGAACCCAGGCAGCAAACCTAATGCACAAATAAACCAAATTCACCAGCAACTGCTGCAGAGAGAGCAAGAGTCGGGGCCATTTACAGACATACAATAAGGCAGTAGAGGCTCTGCGTCCCCTGTGTTCCCAGGAGCAGCCGGCTTCTTTCAGACACAGCCTGGCGGTGACACATGGCTGCTGGGTTAGCCCGAGCGAGACGCTGGCAAAGGCAGATTGTGTGTGTGTAGAGTGCGGCCCCTTTAAGAGGCGACGCTGCCCTACCTTTCCCTTTGTACCTGCTTTTTGAAAGCGCTTTGCAGCCCTCGCATTGGCTGGGGGAGCCACCACTTCTCCCCAGTAACTTGACCCGAGGCGCAAAGCGAATGCAACCTGAAAAGTCTGGAGCATGGCAAGGTCCCTGCCCCCAGCCTCTGACACCCAATCAGGCTGCGGGGGGAGGTCCCTGCCTCTCTAATCCTCCTCTCCCGGAGCAAAAAACTGTCTGTATTCAGCAGCAGCCGGGTAAGAAGGTGGGGGAAGCCTCTTGTTTAGTGGATCTGTGCTGTGCTTTCTCTCTTGCAATAGTGGAGGGGGCCCCCACCTCCGCTCTCCTCCCCAGAAGTAGGTGGGACCAGTTCAAGCCCCGTAGCTTAGCTCCTGCTTTCTGATGATTGTGCCATTAGAGGAATGCTCCTTCGCTCACCACCTCTTGTCATGAATTTTTTTACGTGCAATTTACAAAGGCATTGACATCATCCGGACAGCAGCCTCGGAATTAACGCAAAACAAACAACCGGAGGGACAGGTTTCTATTTCACATGTTATTTTAAAAACCAGCTACCTAGCTCAGCAGCTGTGATGTGGACAGGGATCGGATCGGGAAAGCTGGGTCTGCACTGGAGGAATTAATGGTGCCCTTATTATTTTATTTGTACTGTTTATTGGAAAGCGGTGGGTTTGGGATTTTTGTAGAGGAACAAGTGAAATGAGCAAATCCAAGAAGACGGACTGTTGCTGATTAGCCTCCATCTAGGGTAAGTCGATTGATTAACTTTGGAGACTTAATTAAAAGAATTCTAAAGCTTTGAATCGGATCTCCCCTTTTTTTGGTTTTTGATATGGGGGACAAATCTTTCAAGGTGAATTTGCTGTTTTTTTCTTTGCCCCATCCTCTCTGAAGAACTATAATTTTCTCCCTGCCCAACATGTTACAGTAAATTTTAGTTCCAGAAAACACTGTTTATTATTATTTAAAAAGAAACAATATCTGGACTCAAATATGGCAAAAAATTCTCTGGAAGGGTCTAAGGAAGACCTGAACAAAATTTCAGAAGAGGAGATGATGAGATGGAGCAAGGAAGAGCTGGTGAAAAGATTGAAGAAAGTAGAAAATGAAAAAATGAACTTAATGGTGGAACATGGCAACTTAATGAAGGATGTAAACAGGAGGCTGCAGGTTCATCTGCATGAGATCAGGGGGCTGAAGGAGGTGAATCAGAAATTACAGGACGATAATCAGGAACTGAGAGAGCTCTGCTGCTTCTTGGATGATGACCGGCAGAAAGGCAAAAAACTGTCCAGGGAATGGCAGAGGTTTGGGAGGCACACGGCCAGTGTGATGTGGAAAGAAGTTGGGATGTATCAACAGAAGCTGAAGGAGCTAGAGGCAAAGCAGGAGTCCCTCATGAGGGAGAACTTGGAGCTGAAGGAGATAGTCCTCATGTTAGATGAAGAGAGAAATGGAGCTGGCTCTAGGAGCTCTATAGACAGCCAGGCCAGTTTGACCAATTTGAATGGGAGCTCTGGCACCAGGGATGTGGGGGATGGGAGTAGCACCTCCAGCACTGGGAGCGCAGGGAGCCCAGATCATCATCATCATCACCTCCACCATCACAAACCGGTCGAGAATAAGGCTGGAGCAATAAGGAGATCTATGGATGATTTGTCTGCACCCCTTCACCACAGGAGTATCCCCAATGGTCTCAATGGTAAGTCTGTTCCCCCACTTCCTCCCTCTCTCTAGTTCTGTTTGAGGATGTGCTGTCTAGTGTTTACACAACTGGGGTGAGGTGACATGGGTTCTGTGCTTAGCTCTGCCACAGATTTCCTGTTTGAACTTGGGCAAGTCGCTTTAACCACTTTGCCTCCACTTCGCCACCTGTGTAATGGAGATGCCTGTCTTAAGGAGGCATTGTGAGGGTTAGTGCATTGACCTTTGGACATTGCATCCATCCGGAAGAGTCCCTGGGAATGCATGTTATCATTTATTATAAGGAGTAGTAATTGTATGATAATAAATACAGTAGGTGATCTTCTGAGAAATGTGAAATGCACCCTGTGCATTTCTCTGTGGTTTTATTAAACCTGTTAATCTGATAACTAATTCATAGTGGAGCTGTTCCGATGTAGTTACACTATTGTTAAATGCTCATCAGATGCATTATTAATGGACGGGGGGGGACTGTGGGATGGTCTTTTATTTTTTGTTTTAAGTCCTGGCAGGCAAATTGACTATGTGTTTTCTGAATTAAATAAACATTGATTTTTCCTGTTAGTGTTTTGTTTTATCTTAGCTGCTTGCTGGATAGTTTGATGAGCTTGATAAAAGCATAGTTGGGATGTTGGAATTATTACAGTCCTCATCTGCCAGATAATGGATAAAAGTATCACCTGTTAGCTCCATGGGGCTTTCACTGGCAGACTGTCTGAAATTGAGCAATGCCTAGTAGCTAAAGACTATGTTCAATGTTTAGGAATTAGCTTAACTCTTTTGCTTTCCCCCTCCCCCCCCCGCCCTTCCTCTTGTGAAATAATCAGAGTTCTATAACTGAAACTGTACTTATACTTGATACAACGGTGTGGTCACAATTAGAAAAATCCCAATATGGAATGATGACAGGCCTCATCCTGCTCTTCTGAGGCAGGCAAATTCCCAGTAAAGTCTATATTGAGCTGGCTGTAAAATAGTAATAATACTAATATTGATAATAATATTATTACTAGCATATCCCCGGAATGTCTTTAAAATCCAGATTTGTGGGGAAAGAAGTCTGGGATGCAAGAGAATTTCAAATTTGACAGGAAGAACTTCTAAAGGGCGCAATTCAGATGAGAAGAATCAATAGGAAGCAAACTGGGCTCATACACAACGGCTGGAGTTTCAGCTTCTTCAAACCACTTTCCACCAGAATATCCAAATCCGATTGGAATATTCTGTGATAAATGGGGTATAAACTACAGCATCCTCCTTCTCCAAGCTTAGAAACGGCAGCCTCAGCATCAACATCTTGCAACAGCAAGGGCTGAGTGGAATGTCAGAAGGGAGGAGTGGGGGAGTTGGTTCTGACTGATGTTGTCAACTTGTCATGTTCCCAATGTGAGAATGTTACACTTACAAAGGGGTAGATGTAGATCATCCCCTCCCACGGGAGAACCACAGGATGGGGGCAGATAGAGTGACTTGGCAGAGTTGCCAAGTAACTGTCCCTTAAGACTGAAGGGGTTTTAGGAGTGGCGGAGGGAGCAGAGGGCATGGCAAGGTCCTGGTGTTCTATGGGTAAGCCTCAGGGCCCCAGAGAATGTGAGTGGGACTTGAGGTCACTCTATGCTTGTCAACTGAATCCTGAAGAGTGTTATCCTTCACTAACTTGCCATGCTCCGAGTTCCCTTGCAATAGCTGCCTTTCCCCTACAATAGTTGAACACATTACATCCATTTAACTCAGAGCAGGGAATGCTGGTTTAGAGGCTGGTACTGTCCTCAGATGTTGCAGGACATACTCAGTATCTTAAAAGTAATTTGCTTCTCCCGCTACTCTACCATCTCATGAATTTGAAGCAGAATTTTAAAATGTCTTCAAAGCAGAATTGTAGATCTTATTTTATAAAGCGTTGCTGTTTGCATTTCAGATGCTTTGCCTGATGTGCATTGTGCAAAAAAAACCCCAAAACATTTTAATTCTAAATTCTTTCTTTGTGGGAGGAGGGTCACAAAGTCTTTTTGATACACTCGGTCAAGTTCCTCCTAGGTGTCACTCCACTAACTTCAACAGAGTGACACCAGGGCTGCAGATTGAAAACCACTGTTCTATGGTAACAACTACCTTTTGCAGACCCCTTAGACATTGTCAGCGGCAGCCCAGGGGTCTACGGACCACAGGTTGAAAACCACTGTGCTAGATTCTCCACTTGCCAGGGTCATTGACACAAGTTATGGCAGCTTGTGTGATAACTTGCTTAGTTTCTCACTCTGCGCTGTGCAACCACTCTCCCTGCACTACATATGCTGCCTCATCCCCTCCTTTTGATGCTGGTAGCTGGGGAAATCATGTAGCCCCTGCACATTCCATACAGTCCAAAGAACTGTAAAGGAGTGAGTGCCTTGTGGTGTAGAAGCAAGGAGACACAGCATAGATACCCTTTACTTCCAGAGGTTCTCTCAGGATATTTTGTATTGGGCAGGGTGAGGAAAGCCTGGGTTCAAGGGATACACACTCCACGGGAGAGAGCCCAATGGTTACATGTGGAACTTTGCCCTGATGGGATAAATTCAAGAAAACTTTGTGTTGAAACTCAGTTTCTATTTCTCTGAGTGGAAATAACCCACACAGAGGAGAAGGGACTATTAGGTTTGGTAGGATCTCATGTGTGTAGGGTGAGGGGCGGCCTGGGTTGGGTTTTTGTGTAGGAAGGAGCAATGTGGATTTAGGGAAAACTTTTCAGAAGTGGTGACAGGTTTAGGTTCCTCTGTTTAATGGATGCCCAACTTGAAACACTTAGGATGGTCTCTTTCGGAAATGTTGACAATGACTTTTTACCAGGAACGTGTATAGTTTCGTGTCTGCTGGTGGCCAGATATAATCTACACTCTGTAATAATCCACGACGTACGGATGCCAGTAAACCAGATCTGGTGAGTTAGGTAGGGAAGCTGTAAAATGACTTGCATTGTTATCATTCTCCGATGGCATCGGTATTCAGCAAAGGCCCTGTGCCTTTGGAAAAGGTTGTGAATACATATGCAAATACAGTCTCTTATCTGGCAACCTTTGATTGGCAGCAAGAAGTCTGGCACTGAAGCACTCTCAGTACTGTGTGCTGCAATTCTGGTAAGACTGCTGCAATGTGGAAGAGCGAGACAGGTGAACATAAAGAATGCAGAAAGTCGAGTCTGTGATTGAGCTGAGACTGAAACACTCTGCATCATGGATTCTGTCCATTTGTTCCGCTTGGTGATTCTTGTGCCATAAGCATGAGAAGGTGGAATTAAAATTTCTTTACATTTTTGGATTGATTTTTCTCCCTTGGATAAAAATAAAGGGGATAATTTGAGGGTTGATAGAGAGACATAAAAGGAGGAGAGTGGAGTTCACTTTCTTCCTCAGTGTCTTGTTGCAGAGAAGCACTGGTACTAGGTTTTAATTTTTTGTGGCACTAGGCAAAGTAAAAAATGCCCAGGCTGCCCATCCCCCAGCTACTCAGACAGAAAACAGTCCCTACGTGGTTTCTTAGCTCTAAGAGCCTAAGATAGGATGTGGAGTAAGAGTACTCAGGTTTTGTATGGGGATCATACTTTCCTATGTATTAAGCAGAATGATTTCAGTTGGATGGTAGTTTTGCAAAAGAGTCAAGCACTTGGAGGCCATTTGGCTCGTCTCTCACACGACAAATTAGATTTGAAGGAGGTCTGTACAAGAGAACAGGGTTTAAACCACAGCCTTGCCTTCCCTTTCTCCTACAAGCATATAGAAGCACAAGAACCTAATCTAGCGTCCACTGACCATCCTCCTGTTGACTTCAATGGACTGAGGATCAGACCCAAGGTGAGATGTACATGAAATGGTAGATTCTACAGGTAAATTCAGGCTAATTTTAGTAGCCATGAGAAAGAACTTTGCCCCACTTTCCCTTTTCTTACCTCCCATTGTCTTTCCTTTAAAGTGTAGCAGTTCTGCGGTGCAAGGGGATCTTAGTAGGCCTTTTATCAGAGAAGTATCCAGAGCTCAGTGACTAACTACAGACAACAGCAGTAATAATGGTAATAAAGTTAAGTGATGACCCCAAATTTACTAGAAGAGTGTATAAAATCTACCATGTCTCTGGATATTCTGTAAAAAGCCAGGTAGAAATCTGTCTGGCCTTACTGTAAATGATATTTCATATTTCTGCTTAACTGTAAGGTATGTGGGAAATTAAACTCTCAGGGACTGATCCAAAGACTGCTGAAGTCAAAGGGAGTATTTCTATTGACTTTATCAGACTCCAGATCCGACCCTTATTGCTGTTATCCACTAACAGTTGAAAGCATAAGACAGTTAGCTTCCATAGGATTTGTGTGCACATCTGGGACTCTGCACAGCTGACACTGGTGCCAGTGTAGAACAATTCTGCCTTGTCTGTGTGTGGGACTTTTCCCACCACCAGCCACTGGTGACCAATCACCAGTGTACTGCAATGGTGTAAACCACTAGTTAAGACAAGGGCAGCTGTGATTTTCACCAGTCCAGTTTAACTCTGCTTGAAACAAGGGTAAATGCAAATTGTGGCTTTTCTTTTCCACACTAGAGGTTTGTACTGGTGCAAACACACTAGCAATTGATGAATGAGATGAGGACAAAATCCCAGTGCATACAAGACTTGAGGGCTTTTCATTTTTCTCCGAAGGGCCAAATTTTGTCCTGAGAGGTTCACATTCAACTCCCGTTGAAGTTGTTTGTTCTGGGTGCCTAAGCCGCTCCTCAGTTTGTCTTGCTGTTTCCTGTGTGTCCTGCGCTTTATTCCAGTTGGCTACCAGCTCTAGCTAGGTCAACTTTCTAAAAACCCAGAGTGATCAGAAAGGTCTGTAGGAAATCTGTGCATTTGGCAATTAGGCTATTGATTAATGTCTCTGCTGTAATAATTCATCACTGCTATCCTCTTTAATGGAAGAAGAATTATCTCTGAGGACGAGGGGGTGGAAAGATCACTAGTTTTACCAATTCCCACTTGTAAATGTTCACATATTTACCTAGAGGGGACAATATATTATGTTTAACATGGTGGCAAAGAAATGTCATTTAAAGAGCTGTTCCCTGTGGGTTGGTATTGATCTTATGTGCAGCCTTACTGTACTTCTTTCTCCCTCTGTCCATTCTTTCTCCCGCTACCCATTCTCTTTAGGGCCAAAGTCCTTTGTTGTTATCGGAGTATTGCAATCGTTATATACATTTGCTAGGGTGCATTAATGAGGCCTGAGAGACCAAAAGGAGGTAGGTATAAGCAAGGTCTGGCAGAAACAAGGGATATGGATTATTTAAGGTATCTTAATGACCACCTGCCACACATTGAAGAAACAGACATTTTTCTAAAGCTCTGATGGAATCCCAAAAGTGAATTTTGACAGTAAAATTTTCTTTGGAGAGGGACTCACCTCAGACTCCGCTCTCTTGCATACTCTCTGTTTCATCCACATGAATTATATGGCAAGGGCAGTGAAATCTGGACCCAGATCTGGATCCTATTTCCACAAAAGCCTCGTTCTTTAGAATGGGCCAAACTAGAGCCCTGGATCTGAGGTTGGCTTAAACTCCAAATCTAATATGCTTATTCTAATAATATTTAGCACTTTCTCTTCAAAGTGCTGTAGAAACATTCATTTTTTGGTGCTGCTGTATTTTACATGACAATAGCTCTAGTATTGTAGAACATGAGCTACAATGCTTCATGATAACCATGGAAACTTGCCCTGGGCTGAAATTTTAAATGTAAGACCTGAGCAGAATACCTGTTTTAAAATCTTCTGTAATTTTATCCAGGTCTGTGAATAGAAGATTAAAAAATGCCCAGGTTTCAAACACTGCCACCAAGAATGTGATTTGAGTCTCCTCAGGCCACTAATTTCATTGTTCACTAATTTTGAGCGCCTCAGTTTTTGGGAGACCAGCTTGAGACACCTAACCTCTGAAAAATCAGATGTATTGAGTTCATGCCTTCCTTTTAGACTTGCACTGGGAGTTATGGGTACTTCTAAAAATCAGGCCATCGATGTTTAAGCTGGGTCCCCCAAATTGGTGTCATCTTTAGAAATTTGCATCCATTGCCTAGCATCTCTCAACTCTTTCTCCTTCACTCTCATTAATAATTTTGGCCTCTCTTCCAAAGAGACCTTTCACTGTTATGAGATGTCCCCTAGGAGGGAAAACTCCCTATTGATTAAAAGGCAATTTTCTATGGCTCTTGATGGAATTATCCACTTACACCTGTCAAAAGCAATCAAAATAAGGGATGTAAACTATGTTTGTTGCAATGTAAATGATTTGGTTCCTCTGGAGTCGTTTGATCAGATAAAGCAGAGGATCGAATTAAACGGCGATCTAATGAAGCGACAGGTACAGTAACTCAAAATGCAGTCCTGCCATGCCCAGTGAATGGGGAATGTGGGGGGCATGACCATTAAAACAGGCTGAGATTTAGTAGAGATGTCACTGTGGTTTAGCAGGTAATAGTGGGCCTGTTTAAGGCGAAGGGATAATTATGCCTTTGTGGCAATGAGGGCTGGGGAATGCGTGGCCTAAGTGTCTGGTGTCTTCCATACCTTTGGATTAATGCCCTAGGAGGCACTGGGCAGAGCTCAGTGACCAACAGCTCCTGCTACCAGTGAGAAGGTGTAACCAATGCTCTCCTGCTGGTGAGCAGTGAGACGGTGTGGCGCTCATGACTCTGCCCACACCGCCCTCAGATTCACCTCCTCTGGGGCCTATTATTGCTGTCTCAGCTTCCCAGGGCATCTTTCTGCTTTAGGCCTGCCTCGGGTGCAGGTGCTCTGGAGGGCAGTAGGAAAGGAGAAAAGGGCTAGGAGCCAATGGGCTTAAATCGACACAACCATTTCCAATACACTTTCCAAGCAGCAGAATAAGAGACATTAGCAGATTAAAAACCAGTGTAAAATAGCATTAAAGCTGTGACTCAAGGAAAGCCAGTTCATGCTTGAACTCCATCCTCACTCATGGGCAATCTGTCCTTCACTCATCTCATTGCAAAGCATATGACATTGCTGACCTTGGCAGTACTGGGGTGACTTAGCGCCAGAATTCACAGCCGCAGCTTTTACCTGTATGGGTTGTATAGCTTTGTGTTCTCATTTGCATGGTTATTTTTAAAGATGCCTTTTGTCTGGGAGTTGGAATTTATCATGCCCTGTCTCAAAATGTCACCATCTCCTTGTGGTTAACTTGCTGCAATTCATGAAACACTTGGCTGCCAGAAGTAGTTATGTGCAGCCGTTCCACTGCCTGTGTAATGGACAGAAAATTGTAAGCAGCGCTGCTAGGCACTCGCACACTAACATGTCCACCACGAGGAGGTTGACCCATTTCCACAAATAGATAACTACTGGCAGGAAAAGAAGCATTGTCTCAGAGAATCTGCCTTTCCGTTGCCTACTGACTTGTGAAGTAAGAAGAAGGTTAACTCCGTCTCCCGCATCAGCAATCATGCCAGCACGTGACTCTCCATAGTAACAGAAGCATCGTTGCTCATGTACATTTGTAAATCGCTCCTTCATCTGACAGAGGCTTAAAACAGCAGCAATTCCATTTTTCTAATGAGCGCTTTTATTTGTGAATGGGATGCATGGTGTACAGCACTCAGAAATGATCTCTGGGTAGCTCTGTATATATAGGCATTTTTGAAGCACTTACCACTGAGGTATCGGAGTGCTGCATTGCACGCTATATATGACACCTTTGTTGTCTTGTCCATCTGCACCATTTGGGCCAGGTTGCAATTGGCTTTTGTGCACAGAGACCACAGAAAAAGAGGGGCCCCCTAGCTTATATTGCCCTTGCAAGAGCTGATCACAATAACAGGGACTGCTTGGCCCTTGCTCCCCCTGGAGAGCAAATCACCTGTCCCCTCCTCCGCACAGGTTCAAGGAGTGGTGCTGGGCACCTAGAAGAGCAACTGGCTAGTGCACAGTGTGTACATGTGGGGGAGAGTGCCTCCCTGAGGCATTGTGCTCCCCCTACATTGTAACACCCAGTCTAGCTGTATATGAACAGGAGTGATATTCAACATCCTCATTGAAACCAGATGTCCCATCATCCAATGCAGCTTTTAAATGCTGTTCTAGTCCCTATCGGGGCACTCCTTAGGATAATTGAGGCCTGTTCCGGATCTCACAAACCCTTACTCATCAGCATTGATTCACTGGCCTGTACTCCTCTCTGTACCAGCTCGGTCTGTTGTGCTCTGAGGTGACTTCAACCTGGGAGAGGGTAACCAGTAGTGCTGGTTCTCTACTAGGGAACGCAGCCTTCGGAGCCATAGGAGCCCAGCTACAGGAAACTGCCAGTCAGCACAGCCCCCTCCCCCGTCAACAGCCACTTTAGTGGTGCCAAATTTTCAGCTTGCTTGGGCAGTTTTGATTACTATGGGCTCCAGTCTCCCTCATGGTAAGCTCCAGTCAGGGACCACAATCGCATGATGCTAGGCACTGCACACCAACAGAACAAAAAAGATGGTCCCTGCCTCAAAGCACTTACAATCTAAGACTAAGACAAGAGACAACAGGTGGATACAGCCTTTCTGCCTCCAGAGAGCCAGTGGCCTAGTCAAAGCTATCCTAAACCAGGGATGAATTTAGCGGATTGGTTTCAGTGGGGTTCTCATGAGCATGCCAGTTTGCAGGCTCCTCCGTAATGTATGAGCCGTTCATTAGACCTGTTGGCTTTCGTTAGGGGATTGCTTGTGTCACATTAGTGTCGTGGGTTTCTCTTCACATGACCTTATGAATTTGGGAATAATAGCGGCGATTGGAGGGGTTGTGGGCTCAGGTGCACGGGTCAGGTGCACACTGAAGATCAAACAGTAGAAGGGTGATAGTCTAGCAATCTTATGTTATAGTGTCAACCCAGCCCTGCCTGCAGGGCCTGCTCAAGCAAATCTGCGACACCCTGCAAAACTAGTCAGTTGCCCTCTCTACCCCCTGCAGTAAGGCTCAAGACAGTGTGTTGATCTCCTTTCTTCTCCTGCACCTGCCCCAAACCGCTCTGCTATGCCGCTGGGGATCTGCTCTCACAATAGGGAAACAGAACTTAAGTGTTTATGGAGGAAACTAGGGGATTAGTGGATGGAGGAGGGGCGGGGGAGCCTGCATGAGCCCAGCTAGGCTCACAATAAAGGGGGAAGGACTTCTGGGTTTCCCAGGAGGCTCAAGTTATCACCACCATGGAGTCAAAATAAGGCTGCTCCTGCTTCACATCGCTTGGACTAGAGCTGGAGAAGTAGGCACCATACCATTGTTTCAACCGGTCCCTGGTGAGGTGGGCCCTACCCTGCTTGTGGGCTTGGTGCATCCCGATATAAGAAAATTAGGTTGTATTGTGTGGTAAGCGTGCTGCTCCGTGCAGTAAGCTGCAGGACTGATGTTGCCTCGAGCTGTCACTAAGGAATGATTCTATCAAAAGAAAAGGGAGAGGATAAAGAGGACAAGTCAAAGCAGATCAATAAAAACAAACAACTATTTAAAAAAATTAGGTAATCCTTGTGGCATTTCCAATCCCTGAAGCTCAATATTTCTATGGAAACCATTGTAGCAAAAAGTTTACTGTCAGTATCCTTATCTGATATCTTTCTGCTGGTTGGAGTTACCAAAGTTTTCTAACCAGAGTCCTCAGAAATCTAAGCTGATATCAGGTATTACAAATATAAGGTTGCACCCTGCATTCCTTGCTTTGACTTGACCATTAAGTGTCAGACATGCACTAGAAGACTCGCATCTGTCTTTCACGTGCAATTTCTTACTATGATATGTCCTGTGTTCTATGACCTTAGTTATCATTGATTATGTCCTGTCCCATGAACACCTCTCCTGTCATTACCCACTCCTTATATTGGTACGTCTACACTGCTCACTCCTTATGGCAGTGTGTAGAGTACATATACTACACACACTCCAGAATGGGTGCAAACAGCAGTGTAGAAGGTGAAGCATTGTTTAGGTGAATAGAGACTCGCCTGAACCCTTAGGGTATGTACCCTACACAGCTCTCTTCATGCCCATAAAGTGCCTCCCCCATCTACACTGTTATTGTTAGTAGTGTAGCAAAGTACAACCCGCTGGCCAACACCCTGAGAGCCCAGGGCTACGAGGTCCAGATACACGCCCTGATCGTGGGAGCCCTGGACTCGTGGGACCACCACAATGAGCTGGTACTGAGAGTGTGCGGAGTCGGTCGACGCTACGCCCGGTTCATGAGACAACTTATGGTGTCCGACACCATCAGGTGGTCCAGAGACATTTATATGGAACACATCACAGGACACCGTCAATACCACATTGAGTAATCAAGACCGCAGACCCGGGAAATAACCCACTTCCTTCCCTGACGAGCCAAGGGACGCACCCCACCCATGTACTTATTCACTACACCGATACTGACTTGGACTCTTAATACATTCCATGGGTGGTGTACCCGAGCCCACTTATCCACTGACGCTCTAAAAACTCCCGCACCCCACTCTGGGTCTATGCTGGTTATGTGATATGTATGTATCTCTTCATCCTTGTAACCAATACCTGTAATCCCTCATAACTCAAGCCTGATCCCAGATGTACAGTACCTTCCCTCTTAACGTGTGTATATTTAATTTTAAACATTAACTTTAATAAAATTTTTAAACTTGCTGCCTCACTGCTGCTGGAATCTTTCCCTGCAGGAGGGAATGGCTTCCAGCTGTGCGGAAAAGCTCTGGCAGGGGAGAGGCAACAGGGTAAGGCAGCTGCCGAAGCCTTTCGTCGCTGTCTCCCCCTCCCAGAGCCTTTCACCAACACGTGTAGTTACACACCGCAGTGTGGATGTAGCCTGCTTTTCACTGTGGCATGTAGCTACATGTTTAACATCAGACGATTCCAGAGCAGAAGGCATGTCACCCAGCTTACTATTCGGGATTTGCTTTTTGCAGATGCTGCTGCATTCGTTTCTAATTCACCCGATGAATTGCAGGTTGTAAGGAACAAGTTTTCTGATGCATGCACCAAGTTTGGCGTGGTAATCAGTATCAAGAAAACAGTTTTCCTGTCAGAAGGTACCAGCATTCCACCTAAAATCTAAGTCAATAATGAAGCTTTGAATAACGTGGGTCACTTCTGCTATCTTGGCTCAATTTTTACCAGCTCACTTAACCTTGATAGGGAACTCAATGCAAGAATTGGCAAAGCTTCTGTCACTTTTGGCAAATGTACTTCACGTGTTTGGAACAACAAGTTGCTAATCCTGAACACAGAGGATCAGGCTTGTGTCCTTAATACTCTTCTTTACGTTTTGAAAGCTGGGTTAAGGACTCCAAGCAGAGGTGGAGATTGAAGAGTTTCCACCTCTGATGTCTTAGAAAAATCCTTGGAGTTGCTTGCGATCAGTGGATCACTAATACCAAGATCCTTGGGCGAACTGGCCTAAAGTATATGCAGACTACACTGGACGTTCGCAGGCTTTGCTGGTTGGGACACCTGGAGCGCATGCCTCGAGATCATCTACTGAAGGCTGTGCTCTATGGCCAATGCAAGAATCGCCTACGGTGCAGAGGAAGGCCAAATCTCCGATACAGTGAGACGGTCAAGCAAAGTCTCAAGAAATTCAGCATTCCCATTGACAACTGGGAAAATTGTGCCCACAATTGCTCAGTTTGGAGAAGCCAGGTTAAGGCTGGTGCAGTCACTGTGGAGAGCCACCAGAGAGCTCAGGCTGAGGCCTGCAGGTGAGCCAGGAAGCAGAGTATGCTTCAGCCTCCATCTGGCGAGTGAAGCGGTAGCCACTGTGGAAAGGTTTGCTGCTCACGCATCAGGCTCTTTTCCCATATCCTTGCTAAGCACCACCGATGGACTGACTTTGTGTCTCCTTTTATCTGTCAAGATGCTGGACGACCAAGAGTACCGACATGTGCCTGAAATGCCAGTGCCAGTAGTGCGCAGTATAGACCTAGCCTTTATGTGCAATGGGAACGTTCTCCAGTTCCTTAATGAATGGCCAGGAGTTTGAGCCACATCTTCTTATTAAAGGGGTTTATTTATTTTCAATAGCTGTGTTGATTCTTTCACTGACTTTCCCCCTCCACCCCACATTTAGCATGATGTATGTTTCCTGTGGATCCATTTTCAGTGTAGTAACGTTCCCACATTTTATGTTGGAACACCTTTTCTTAATTTTTGGCAAGTAGATGCCTACGCTGTCAACAGGGTAACGGGGCCAGAAGTAATCCTTTTCAGATGCGCAATCATTTTAGCTCTTGACAGAGTTATAAAGAAAATGGTATTTTACGTATAATCTTAAGGCATTTTTCTGATAACAACAACTATACCTAGCTCTTATATAGTGCTTTTCATCAATAGATCTTAAAGCACTTGAGACAGTAGTGTTCTTTTGTCTTCCTGGTTGCTCTTTCTTCTCCCTCTTTTTGGTGCTTGCATTTGTAGAATCAGTCTCGTATTTGTAAATTTCCCAGAAGCTAAATACAAGGTTGATCTATGCTTTGGATCTGCAGAGCTCTTAATCCTTTCCCATTGAGTTTAAAGCTTGTTCTCAGTCGAATATGATACATACTTATAGGTTATATGATCATCACCAGTGGTTCATGTGGCACACAAAGATGGCATATTGTAAAAATAACTGATAAACAGGCCTCTTGTTCTTGATGATGATGGTAGCTACTCAAACCCAACACTGTAGCGAGTCAGTTGTTTGATACTTTGCGGATTGCTGATAGGTTCTCTACTTTGCTATTACATGTGTGTCATGCTTGCCTTCTTGGTTTTGAATTATTCACTCTTTCAGTCCTGATTTTTATTTTTGATACTATTAACAGTATACAGTTCAGCCACTGTTGTGGATCTTCTCTTGCAAATGTGATAACATTTGCGATGCGGTTTTCTCCTAGAAGTTTTTCTTTTGTCATCTTCTTAACTAGTTGTTCCACCTCTTAAAACGCAGGGATCAGTTCTCAAAGCCTGAACACTCATTCCTTTTTGATGTCATGAAACAAGATAATGCATGCCCTGTTTGTTGAGATGTTCTCTCTCTTGGAATTGCTGAAGATTCCACCTCTAACTGTAACTACTTCTGCAATTTGCAGTCCTCCAGGCTATGTTACATATCTGCATTTGAACAGAATAATACTCCGTTCGGTATATTTAAACAACTTTTATAGGTGGGTCTGTTTTTTATTTGCCTTGATTTATGGATTTTGTGGAAGTCTAATCTGCCGTGGCTGTTTTGTTTCCTTCTGTCATCTCTTAAACCAAATGAAAAACCTGGGTTTTTCTTGCTTTGTGGTTAAAGATCTTGTTGCTGTAATTTTAAGCCTTACAAGGACAGTTACAGGAGGGAAAGGTGGTCTTGTAGCTCGGGCCCTGGAATTCAGAAGACATGGGTACATTTTCTGTCTTGACCATGGATTTCTTGTGATACCTTGTGCAAATCATTTAAAGTTTTTTTTTTTTTTTTTTTTTTTTTTGTGTGTGGCTCAGTTCCCTACCTGTCAAACAGGGCTAATAATACTTCCTTTGTCTGTACATTGAGGGCAGGTCTTCACTACGGGGTGGGGTGTGTGTGTGTCAATTTAAGATACACAAATTCAGCTACGCGAATAGCGTAGCTGAATTCGACTTATCGGAGCCGACTTACCCTGCTGTGAGGACGGCGGCAAAATCGACCTCCGCGGCTCCCCGTCGACGGCGCTTACTCCCACCTCCGCTGGTGGAGTAAGAGCGTCGATTCGGGGATCGATTGTCGCGTCCCGATGAGACACGATAATTCGATCCCCGAGAGATCTATTTCTACCTGCCAATTCAGGCGGGTAATGTAGACCTAGCCTTAGATTCTAAGCTCTTCAGGAAAGGAAGTGCCTTTTATAACGTGTAGGTACAGTACCTAGCACAATGGGACCTGGCTGCAGATGGGGCCTCTAGACACGACTAATACAAATAATAACAAACATATTATTCAGAGCTAGTCAGGAGCAGTTCTTCTCCTTTTCAGTAACCAAAATCCCCAGCTGCTCTGAATTCCCAGTTTATGGATCAATAAAGTTGAAACAGGACTTCAAGTTCTTCTGGGAAGGGGTCTTTATAGCATGTACACTGCCTAGGACGAGGGGAGGCCTGACCTGACTAAGACCTCTAGGTGCTACCAACATCTTAATGTTAAATATTACTAGCAAACACAAACTTTTCTTAAAGGAAGTCCTCAGGTGAATGAGACAAAGAACAATAAGCACCACTGTCCAGACCAATAACAGACAGGCAAGACAAATGCACAACAGGTAAACTTATGTCCTAGTAGACTGCAAAAGCAACAATTTTGGGGGGAGGGTGGGAAGGAGGGGAGAAATAGCTGGTGGTGGAAGTTGTTGTCTTTCAGCTTATCTAATTTATGAACACGTGTGATCCTAAATGTTATACTCAGGTTTGTTTTTTTATGATGAGATGACAACATAAGACTTCCTAATGCAATTTAGGCTGAGACACAGTTCCATAGTCATGAAGGAAATGAATCCTCAACTGCTATGTTTCTCTTTGTCTCAGCCAAAAGCTAATAATGTCCGTGCTATAATAACTAAAGACTCTTTTCCTTGCCTGGCCAACTAAACTCCCACCTTGTCCCTTGATTGCTCCATTTCTGACCCCTCTAATTTGTTAACACCTAATAAGTCTTGAATTAAAAGTAATAAGATCCAGTCTGCTGTCTGTCTGAACCAAATGTTTCTTTAGCCAACCCTGGCTTTTATTCTTGTTTGCATGGTGGATTTCACAGGGAGGATATATTTGTCAGTATACTTAGCAAATCATTAAAATGGTGACAAGACCACAGTAACTCTTCCTCAGCAATTATGTATGAAAGGTTGTCAGTGTGAGTATTATGGGAAATTTAAAAGCCCTAATTTTCATTTGGAATTGAAACCTTAATGACTTTCCACTCCCACAAATCATAAAGACCTTGTTTCAGATTTAAGTTGACACAAAAAGCTTTTTTATCAGATTTCTTTTTGTAGTGCTTTTTCATTAAAAAATTTAAATAGATTTGTGAGTCACTGTTCTTTGTATAAAAGATAATTACTGGAATATGAACTTCAGAAAAGTGGCATTTGTGACTCTGCTGCTAGCCATTCAGTGGAAGCTTTTGCTTTATCTCTTTTCAATTAGTTAAGTTAAACAACATCGCTGTTTGAAAGGACTAATTATGCTTCTGTTTGTTGTTTGTCTAGTACACTAAATGTTTTCTATATGTAAAACCAAGCAGCAAGGGGGAAAATAAGGATTGCCCCAAACGAGCACCATTGAATTATTCAAACTGTGCATGCAGATCCTATGGGGGTAAAATACATTATTGAATTCAGTCAGGTACTAATTTGCAGCTAAGTGATGTTAGGAAAGAGAAACTGAATCTCATAAATCATATTGCAAATAATAAGTACAAATTAAACCCTCTTTAAGAGACCTTAGATTGATGGACTAATTTTAATGTACTTGTGTCAACATGTATTAAAGGGAAAAAATGCTTGCACTGATCAGTCACTGGTAAAAGTGAAAGCCATGCCCTTCATGTGGGTTTTTTTTTTCCTGTTTCAAATCTAGATGGAAAGGTTTTACCTAGAAACATAATTTTGCAATGAACTGACAAGCATTGTTAAAGATTGAGGCAGGTGCTGCATGTGTGTTGCAAGAAGATGTAAACAGGTGAAGGACATGTATGTTTACGTGCGCGCGCACACACGCACACACACACACGTATTATTGCTTGTTTTTAAAACTATAGGCCAAGATTTTTCAAAAGTGATTAGTTGTTTTGGGTGCCTAGTTTTTGACTACTCAACTTAAGATACCTTAAGGATACTTATCAGAGGGGTAGCCGTGTTAGTCTGGATCTGTAAAAAGCAACAGAGAGTCCTGTGGCACCTTTAAGACTAACGGATGAATTGGAGCATAAGCTTTCGTGGGTCATGCATCTGACGAAGTGGGTATTTACCCATGAAAACTTATGCTCCAATACATCGGTTAGCCTTAAAGGTGCCACAGGACTCTCTGTTGCTTTTTAAGGATACTTGATTTTCAGAGGACAGGTGCTCAGTGAAGGTGACTCAAGTCAGACTTTTGAAAATTGGCAGTACCCAAAGTAGCTAGTCACATCTAAAAAAGCTTGGTTAAGTTTCTGACAAAACCTTGTGATAGCAGGGCCACCTGGGGGGGAGGGGAGGGGGCAAGTGGGGCAATTTGCCCCGGGCCCCGCAGGGGCCCCCACGAGAATATAGTATTCTATAGTATTGCACTTTTTTTTTTTTTTTTTTATGGAAGGGGCCCCTGAAATTGCTTTGCCTCAGGCCCCCTGAATCCTCTGGGCGGCCCTGTGTGATAGAAGAGCTGTTAAATGCATTAAATGGCTGATCAATAGTCTTGCTTGCACTGTAGTTTTGGAGATGGCCTGTCTGTTTTGTGGGTCCTGCCCATGAAGGAGAAGGTCATGTAAACAAAAGCTGATTAACTTGTTCCCGCATGGAAGCATTTCTATTTTTCTTTTTAATCATCCAGCTAAGTCCCTTTGAATGGGGAATTTTTCAGATGGAAAAACTGCAGTTCCACTCTATTGTTCAGTCCTATTTGGATAAAATAGGGAGTCTGGTATTTATTTTCTGACCACTCAAAGCGAAGGATGGGTTTGGAGTCAGACTTGTATACGAAACACAGTCTAGTGCTTTGTGTATTTAAAAAGAGAGAACTTCCTCATTGGATAATATGTTAAGGATGAAAATGTTGGGATTTGATCTTTATTTTTAAACCAAGGCCTACATATCTGGATTTAAACCAAGACCATACCACAGGCAAGAGGAGCCTCGAAAATAATAAAGACTGTATGTTTATCAATAAACCACAAACTGATAGCCAATATTGATTGTAGAGAACTGTAACTAATCCAGATTCATTAATATTAGCAGGTGGAGAAGGGAAGTCTGTATTTTTACATGAGATGGATCTGCATCAAAGCCTCTGATTTAACCATTGGGAAAGTTTAGACCTGAACTTTATGGCTCTGCCTATCTTTGCTTTTCAGTGCATATAAACATGTTGTCAAAGTTTCAAACCTGCTGAAATCTGCAGCCCTAGTCCTGAGAGGATGGAAAGCAAGCAGTCAGGAGACCCATAATTACAGAGTTTTGAAAATACAAACCGAGTCCAGTTCAAAACTTTAGCACAATTCACAATGTTGCAGAAATGGAAAAAATAAGTGCATATTCACCCTGTGCTGTATATAGTTGACCCAGCTGGTAATTCAATGATGAAGGCTCATCTATATGTTTCAAATGACAGATCTAGGTTCTGAAGTGCTTATGATTAGATTAAGAAGTGTAGTACATTTTAATGGTGCATGAAATGGTACTGCTGGATTTGCAGTAATATGTACTGTACTTCTTTAGAACAGTGCAAATAATACTTTATAGTTGTATAAGCTCTTCCAAGTAGGAATCTCAAAGTGCTTTACAAACTTTAATGAGTTTAGTGTCACAGCAGCCTTATGAGCCTTAAAGATGCATCATTATCCTCCCCCCCCCCCCCCCCCCCCCCCTTTTTTTTTTTTTTTTTTTTTTACACTTTGGACATTAACTTACCTATGACAGAGTGAGAGAGAGAGAAAATCTGCTGACTTCCAGTCCCGGGCCTTATCTATACGCCTTTTTGAAATACACCTCTACCCCAATAGAATGCGACCCGATATAACACGAATTCGGATATAACGCGATAAAGCAGCGGGGAGCCCTGGGCCCTTTAAAGCGCCATCCGAGCCCCGCTGCTTTACCATATTATATCCGAATTTGTGTGGCGCCCCGGGCCCTTTAAATCATCACCCGAGCCCGGCTGCTGGCGCTCCGGTGGTGATTTATAGGGCAGCGGCTGGAGCACCAGGCCCTTTAATTCACTGCCGGGGAAGCCGGTCCAGTCCAGCATGGCGTACCGGCTCTGGCCCGTACACCGGATCGAATCCGATATAACGCGGTCTCACCTATAAGGCGGTGAGATTTTTTGACTCCCGAGAACCGCGGTATATCGTGGTAGAGGCGTATGTGCAATAATTGCTTGCAGATCCCATCCACACGGACAACAGAATGTTTGTGCTTGCAAAACTGTTGCTGTCCATTTTTAAGCAAAAAATTAGCCTACTAGCTTATTTCTAATAAATTATATTGGACTTCTTACTAGCCTTCTGGGTCCACACGCAACTGAGATTAAAGTTAATATGGCATTGAAACAAAATCAGTTCCAGGCATTTATGAACAGCATTGTTTTGATCTGCATTAGTTGGACTCTTTGTCCCTGGCTGAATCTTGCATTCTTTGTGCACCCAGAACTCCTGTTATCTTTAAATGGGAGTTTCAGGTGGGTAAGGAATGTGAGGTCAGCCTGGAATGGTATCAGATAATCACTGGTGTTAAAGGACAGTGATAGGGATGCCTGTGAAAAATGCTCTGCATGGGAGACTTCTTAAGAATCCATGCTTGTAAGGCACTGCTGCAAGATTTCCTCCTAAAAGTTCTTCAGATATTAGAAGCTTTATTGTTGTACTTCACTGAAGTCTGAGTATTGATTTTGAAAGCTAGCCTGTAATGCACAGCCTCAGTAGGAACATGTGTTTTCTGATATATATTATTTCTTAAAAACGTATATGTGTGAGTTTAGTGCTTGAGAAAATTGACAGCATGGCAGTCCAGGAGACTGAAGTCCTCTGTTTAGCCACAGGACAGTACTACACAGGCAGCAGCTGTGCAAACTTTCCCCACACTCTCCTGCCAACAAACCTGACTCCTAACCTTTAAGTACTACTTCAAGGTTGCAAAGCCTGGAATCTATTGAGGCTGCCAACCAGGAGTTCGTAGGGTTCCAGACATGGTGGTGGTCTTTGCAATGTGGACATCTATCCGCTAGCAGAGCTTGTCCTAATGACATGCTGTCACTGTGGTTTCCCGTGGCCTCTCTTTGCCCATGGTGACCAAGTGCTGGGGCTGGGCTGGGTGGTCATAAAGCAAATTTCCCTTTTCTAAATAGGAAGTGGATGAAAGGGGTGAGGGCAGTGGGAGTTTTTCAGAGCAGCACGTATATTAGTGAGCAGCTTAGCCTCCTGGTGTTTCCCGGAGCTATTCTTGCACTTCCTCTAGACTGTTGGCTACCTGGAATTGGACAGTGAATCCCCAAAGGTTTATCAATAAGACACTATAGATCCTTTAAACAGAAATCTGTTTAACAGTAACAGATTTCTGTTACTACTGACCTGGGCTGGGTTTGAGCCTGCACAGATTGTTCTTTCTCTTCCCTTCCGAGATATCCATTGTCTGACTTACCATATATTATATAGATCAAGATCTGGTTTAAGATCCTTTGAAAGAAGCAGACTGCATAATGCGGAGCTGCTTACCACCTCTTTTGGGCCTTGCTATCAAGTCAGTGGTGTTACAGTGGGATGAATTTGGCCCCATGGCTTGATTCTATTCCATTCAGGTTCTTGTACCCCACAGATATGAAGAGTATGGTTTGGTCTGAAGAGAGAAGATATGGATGGTACAAAGGGCAGGCAAAAATCAAAAGCAGAAACAGAGGAAAGAGTCCTGATCCAGTAATATCCACTGCCTGCATCTTATTTGAAACTGTCCCTGGCATCTTAGTATTTTCTGCTTTCTTATATGATCCAATGAGAACGAAGGGTGCGGGGGGTAGGTAAGTTGTGCTCCATTATGTGCTGCAAAGCTGAAGAGCATGTGCTTGTCTACTGTTACCTTAAGGAAGATGTCCTTTGGGGTGAAACAGCATTAAAGCATTTTGCTTTTACCGTAAGGACGTTTCATGTATACGTTTTCAGTTTGGCTCCAATAAATAAAGTAAAATGGCATAAAGATAGCACCTCCTATCACTGTGTCATGCTACCCCTCACTCCTTTTTGACCGCCACTTGCTCATCAAGTTGGAACAAAAACTTCTCTGATCTGTTCCTTGTTCATGGTTGCGAATAATCAACTTTGGGTGACATGCTACTGGGTTCGGCAAGGCAAACGCATTAGTCCAGCTACTCAGGATATTTCTGTGCATTGCTTTCTTGTAGAGTTGAAAACCGGAGTACCCTATAGCAAAGGCTCTTAGTTGACTTTGGAGAGCTTAATCTTTCTAATACAGCCCACAATGTGTAGTGAAAGATCTAGATAATACAAGAAAACAATTATTTATCTGGGATTAGCCTACATAAAACATTTACTTCAAGCAGAAAGAAGGCCAGAATATCGGCCTTTTGTAGATGATGATGATGACATGAAGCCTGATCCAAAGCCTATTTAAGTCAATGGGAATCTTTGCTCTAATTTCTCTGAACTTTGAATCAGGTCCTTGGAGCTGCTCTTATATTGCTTTGTTTATTATTGATTCTTTTTGTTGAGGAGAGGGCAGACAATAAAAAAAAAGTTTTTTAATACATTATTCTTAATTAACTCTCAGGCTGGCTCAGTAAAAATGACTCCCTCCCCTGCCCCTAGCCCAAAAGAGAGAGCCTGCCTGTCTTTCAAAATCCCCAGCCTGCTAGCAAGCACAAGACATTTTCCCAATGATTTATTACAGCAGGAGTTACAAAGTAATCCTTGGTAAATGGATTTATATATGTGGCGCTCCAGTGAGAGGGAGATTTATATGTGACTTATTTCATTGCTGCTTATTATCATATGATGTTTCATTGAATGAAATTACATGACTGCCTTGACTCTTGAAGGCCTAGAATGGATTTAAGTTGTTACTATCTTTTTCTGCTTACAAGAGCTTCACAAAGAGGGAACATTTTAATACGTCTGACAGGTTTGCTGTCGGCTCTCGTCCTCCATCCTTGGGAGGTTTGGCTGTGCAATGTAGGGCTGCCTCTTTGGCCTTAATGTAACTCATCCCTTAACTAGAATGTCCATTCCATTATGCTAGGCAGGCACATTATGCTATGATTATTAAAGGCTAATTTTAACCAAATAGTGGTCTAAGATACTCTTCTCCCCTCCCAAAGAGAACGTCTGTTGTAGCTGCCTGAGTCTAAACCAGCCACTTAAGTTCTCAGCTACCCTGATGATGAGTGAGATCTAGGTATAGATCCACCTGTTGTATTTAGTTTTGTAGAATTGTTGGGGACAGATCCTCATTTTGTGTAAATTGGAGGAGCTCCACTGAAGCCAAACTTATTCCAATTTATAGGAGGTGAAGATCTGGTCCTAGTCTTTCTGGGCCAAATCCTGGGGCCCATAACTGGTCCTTAATGGGAATTTTACTGATTTACTTAAAATAACTTCAATTAATTTTTTCTCTAGTTGAGATTCAATCTAATTAGATTTTAAAGATGTTTTAAACTCTATCTTAACACAACCATAAAACCTACCAAGATGTTCTATTTTGTATAAACATTTTGGTTGAAATCAATGGCAAAATTCCCATTGACTTCAACTGGGGCCAGGATTTCCCCCTTTATTTTTAGATTGTCCAGAATCTTTCATTTCTGAGTTGGTTGCATATTGCATCTTTAATCATTTAATCTATACATGGCTTTTTTTTTTTATAAACCATGACCCCTTTTGTGCAAGGTTAAGCCCTGTATTCCTGCAGTATGTACTCTGAGCCTCATTCATAAACATCTCTCTGAACATCTCCCTTTTTCCTGTGTCCATGGAGGCGAAAGAATCACAAACAATAGCAATGCTGAAACAAAAGTGATGATTGTTCAGGGATCGCAGAGGCGGGAGGTCAGCTAGGCCCGTCAGCCTGTTGCAGGCTGGGACCCATTGTCCCAGTAATTGGATTTCTGCTGATGGTGCCCAGCCGCTGGGAATGTGAGTGAGAAGGAAGACGTGATGGGGGACACTTGCCAAGTGCAATGAAGAAAGCAGTGATTGCGGGAAGCAAATGACTACAGAGTCCATGGTGTGTGTTTGAAGACAGTATGTGAATATAAGGCTGAATAGGAGTAGAAAGGCACCAGGATTATTAACACTGAGATGCAGAGATAATGCCGTGCACTGAAGTTTATTTACTGGATCCTTGCATTGACATCAAGTCCCTATTCCTGAGACTGAAATTTGGCTCTCAAGTGAGTAAGCCAGAGTCATCTATGCTAAGTTATTGTTCTACTCTTTCTGATGACCCAACTCTGGGCCAGATTATGATTGGCCCTGGCATGGGGTGGGAGTGCTACACAAGCAGTTTCCTCCTCACATGTTGCATGGACTATGCAAGGGTGATTGCACTAGCATTCCCTGTGAGCAGACTGCGTGGTCCTTGCTCCCTTTGGGAAGCAGGTCACTATGAGAGAGTGGGGCCTCCACCTTCCACAACTGTCCGCACCACCATGCAAAGTGGGGCTGATGCTCGAGGCGAGAACAATCTGTACTGTGTCTTGTGGAGTGGCTCCCCATTTCTCTCACTCCCCATACTAGAGCTGAAGCCAGGGAAATCCCTCAGTGCTCTGGGGATGTTGGTTCTCTTTCCCTTAGGACTCCATCTGCCCCAGTGACCTACCTGTGGGTGGGGCTCCTGGAAAAGAGAGTACGCCCTAGCGTCCCACCATACTTGGGCACCTTGTGTTGCCTGCCACAGTGTCTGTGTCTGTGTGTGTGTGTGGGAGGAGCTAGCTTTGAGAGGAAGGTAGAGGGGGTGGGAGGCTGTGAACAAAGAAAGCTCATCGTTGGCCGGTGAGGGTTGGTGGTGAGGTGAGACTTTTTTTTCTCCAGTTCATCCTATTGATGTTCTGGGGCAATCCGGTCTCAGCTTTAGAATCAATCATAGAATCATGGAATATCAGGGTTGGAAGGGACCTCAGGAGGTCATCTAGTCCAACCCTCTGCTCAAAGCAGGACCAATCCCCAACTAAATCATCCCAGCCAGGGCTTTGTCAAGCCTGACTTTAAAAACCACTAAGGAAGGAGATTCCACAACCTCCCTAGGTAACCCATTCCAGTGCTTCACCACCCTCCTAGTGAAAAAGTTTTCCCTAATATCCCACCTAAACCTCCTCCACTTCATCTTGAGACTATTATTCCTTGTTCTGTCATCTGCTACCACTGAGAACAGTCTAGATCCATCCTCTTTGGAACCCCCTTTCAGGTAGTTGAAAGCAGCTATCAAATCCCCTCTCATTCTTCTCTTCTGCAGACTAAACAATCCCAGAACTGCTCTCTGCTGAGTTCTGGTCCAAGTCCAGGACAGAGAAAGAGGCCTGTCAGGTGCCATCAGCCAAAGACAAATTTGCAGTCCCTTTCCTGGATCATACACAAATCTCTGGCCTGAATATCCACAGTAAAACATTTGACAGGTTTGCTGTATCAGCTCTGAACAAGCCCATGCAATCCTACCTTCTTCATTTGCAGCCTGGAAACTTGCCTCCCAAAGTCACTACAAACTTTCTTATCTTGCTCTTTAGCTCTGGTTGGGCAGCATCCGCTTCCCCTCCAGACCCACCTAGACAGCAGCTCAGACTACACCAATGTGGTCCCAGGAAATGACTTGCTAATGGCTGTACAATTCCTCCTAGCTTTACAGGTTGAAGAAGGCTTTATCTGACACACAGACATGCACACGCCACTCCTCCCCCTTGCCCCCCCGAAGTGTATCTCTGTGTGGCGGGGTGACCCACTTTTGCCAATGTAAAATAACATTGGCAGAGTGATCACATCTCTTTGCCTTCGTCCCTTGCCAGTAGTGCCCCGGGCGAAACCCATTCGTGATCCCTGCTTCTCCAGCACTCTCTTCTCAGCTCAATTAATTACACAGTGGCTGCAGATATGCATGTGTATTGGAGCACCTGGCTGCATAGTCATAGTGTGTGGGGGTAGGGTTGCTATCAGGGAAGAAATAACACAGGGCCAGTGTATACTGGCTATATATACTGTACAGAAACACCCACACAGCAATCAGGAAGCTCCCCACGTTTTCTCTTCCTGAGTTTCCTGCGCATTCTTACATGGGGTTTGCACTCCCCTCCCACCTGGGGACAAACCAAGATCCTGATCCACAAACACTGGATTCCCCAAGAACCTTGGAGAACTCAGGAATGGTTCTGTCAGGGTCCTAATGCAAGGACAGCTCCGAGCCCCCTACGACTCTGTTCCAATCCATGTCATTGGGATGGCTCAGTAGGTGCGCAACCTTGTGCGGGGAGGAAACTGTATCAACTCTCCTATGGCTGTACAACACCGCCCCTGCCAACTCCCGGTCCACAGCTTGTCCTACCCTCCTATGGCTCCATGGAGCTATGAAGAGCGCTCAAGCTAATCGCCCCTTTCTGTGTGGGAGGGGCCAAAATTGCTAATCCTTTCCTAAAGGCAAGGAAAGATGTGACTCTGCTTAAGGGGATTCCATCCACATGAGCAAAGCTGAGACTGAACCTGGCTGTTAGGGTCAAATTTAGTGATGGTGTAAATGGTGATGCAAACTGCACATCCGGCGCAAGTGGCAAAAATGTTGTAAGTTTGCTGATTTGGCATGTGCAAAATGAATGTAATTTCACCGACTTGATGTTCCATGAAGTCAAAATTTAGCCCCTATTTTTAAGGGGACTCAATTTAGTGGGAGCAAGGCCTGCTTACACCAGGGCTATATTTGGCCCAGGGAATGCTTGCGTTGGTACAGCATACACTGAACTGAAAGTGACCTGTAGTTGTCTTTCCTGTTCCACACACAGGTGAGTAAGGAGAGTTAGCCACCCATTTTACATCCGTGCAGAATGCTGGATTGGTACAAGCTAGACGGCTTTGTTAATCAGCTTGCACCTCAGGTGTTACTTATTCCACACTGCTGAATTTGGCCCAGACATTTCCGTGGGAGTCACATCCCTTTTACTCAAAGCTGAATTTGGCCCATACCTCATGAGGCTCAAATGGGACAGACACCTACTCATCATCACCAATCCCTTCCCATTCATCTTAGGCTACATCTACACTACAGGGGGGAGTCGATTTAAGATACGCAAATTCAGCTACGTGAATAGCGTAGCTGAATTCGACGTATCGCAGCCGACTTACCCCGCTGTGAGGACGGCGGCAAAACCTCCGCTGGTGGAGTAAGAGCGTCGATTCGGGGATCGATTGTCGCGTCCCGTTGGGAGGTCGATTTCTACCCGCCGATTCAGGCGGGTAGTGTAGACCCAGCCTTAGAGAGATGAAGATGTAGCTCCACCCATCCTGCTAGGGCCTCAGATCACCATGTTCTCGCTAACTTCCTTGGCTGTAAAAGCAACATAAAAGAGCATGTGTCTGAAATAACTGGTATGCCCTTTGTGAACCAATACCCTTCTCCCAGAAATGCGCCCACTGAGCAATGCTCTGCTTGCTCATCGATCGTCAAAGCTGGCAGGATAAAACAAATGTTTGGGGCCCTCTCTACTCTGTGCTAGCAGCTATCTAGCTCTTCAGCTGCACTGACGTCCCATTGATGATTGGCACACTTGGATTGGAAATGAACTGGTGAACGCTCATTCCTGGAACTAGATTCTCCAGGTTGTATGTACTTATCGCAAGGAAAATCCATGCACATTTGCAACTTTCCTTCAGCTCTGCGTAATAGTCGTTCCATTTAATTCCTAGGGACAGTGTGAGAAAAATAGAAACCGATGAAGTCAGTGGGGCTTTGTTTAGGGGGGTGAGGCTTGTGCACCTACAGTTCATTGCAGAATAAGATCAGAATTCTAACCCATGCTCTATAAAATAAAATATCAGTTTAAATGTGCATGTTAAACTAGTGTAGAACTTGTGTGCAACAAGGGAATGGAACAATTCTATTTTTGTTGATGTTGTTAGCTCTGACCTTTTCAGACCTTCGCATGTGTGACAGCGTAATGATCATCTAAAACCCCCTCAAAACATAAACTGAGCACTTGTGATAGTCTGCGGAAAATGTTAAAATAACACATGGGGTAGTGAATGCAAGGAATACTAGAAGGAGTTTTCTGAGAGGGTGGAAAGGTTCACACTCTAGTTACATACATCTCCAACACTGCTGCACTCTAGAGGAGAAAAATGTATTTCAAAGGCAGGCTTCGTTAAGGGAGGAGTACTCAACACTACATTTATATTGTGCAATGAGTTAAAAATCTCCATTTAAAAAGTGGCCTAGAATGCTTTGGACTCTTCGCAATGTGACATCAGCAAGTCAACTGTAAAATCAGCTTGGTACACAGTGCAGTAGATCAAAAGACGCCTGTACCTTGAAATATAAGAGTGGACAATTTTCCAGTGCAGCTCAGGTCTTATTTCTTTGGTTTAGAGCAGGGGTCGGCAACGTTTGGCATACGGCTTGCCAGGGTAAGCACCCTGGCGGGCCGGGCCAGTTTATTTACCTGCTGACGCGGCAGGTTTGGCCGATCGCGGCCCCCACTGGCCACGGTTCGCTGTCCCGGGCCAATGGGGGCGGTGGGAAGCCGCGGCCAGCACATTGCTCGCCCGTGCCGCTTCCTGCCGCCCCCATTGGCCCGGGACGGCAAACCGCGGCCAGTGGGGGCCGCGATCGGCCAAACCTGCCGCGTCAGCAGGTAAATAAACTGGCCCGGGTGCTTACCCTGGTGAGCCGCCTGCCAACGTT